>NC_063278.1:11207976-11516174 GCF_910591885.1 Bombus terrestris
ATACATAAATTGATCGGACGAATTGAGAGCTTACTTTTAGAAATATGCGTTGTCAGCATTCTGGATAAGCACAAAAAAATTGTAGAAGTCATTTACAGGCGGTCAACCTATCCGCCTACCGATCTGTCGTCAGCAGTATTATACGAAAATTCTTTTGGATCGCCGATTGATTGTTCTATCTAAACCAACGTTGGTGACGCGAATAATAATTTTTTAGTCGATTCAAATCGTGAAAACCATTTGCTTTATTTAAATTGAAATTTTTATACTTTTCTATTTGTCGATATTATTTAACATAAATGAGAGAAGAATGATTTAACAATAAATACATATTTCTATTTATTTTTCGACAAAAGATATTATTTTATCTAATAACTTGAATATACATGACTTTTGTACAAACCATGTTGCAAATACTTTGTGTACTTCAAATAAAACAGTTTGTGGAAGATTATTCATCTGGTTATTTTTAGGGACGTTTATATCCTACACAATTAATAAAATCTGTTTCAAAAACATATTTGTAACTTTAGCACACCTTAGTTATGATAAATTTATTTTCTCACCTGTTTAAATAATCAATAGTTCCAATTTATTTCTATTTATTTATATCAATTGACAGGAAATTGTTAAAAATAAACAATTCATCGAATAAATTACAATTTGCAATAAAATAGTAACAGGTATGTTCCAATACTTTTTAACGAGTATTCTGTTTACGTTATACCGTTTGCGAATATAATTGTCGAAACAATTGATATCAAGTTTCTGATATTTCGTTTTTCCAAAATGATTTCCACGCGATCCTATACATTTTTCCAATAACTTGATTACTCTAGATTTAGAAAACTGATCAATTTAAAAATTTCTAATTTTTGTAGGCATCTTTCTTAATAGCCTTTTTTCATTCCGAAACATGGAATTAAATTTTAATGGTTACAAATATACTTAGATATTTGAAAACATGGGAGAATAAGGAAAATGCAGCAAAATTTTATAGTAAATCTTACAATTATCGTATAGTTATTTTTTCACTTGTGTACTAATGCAAATAGTTTCTTTGTTGACTATATATTACATATATGTCTCATATATTGTTCGTACTTTTTAATATTATTGTATGTCTACATTTATAGTAGGTGGTTACAAATAATAGGAAATTATAATCATGAAGTTCTATTGATGATCACCGCACAATTTGTTTTGAATAAAGCGATTATTTCGACATTGGTTTCATATATGTATATTTATCATTTTCAACCCATTGTTTCGAACTTTTCTGTTTGTCACGAATGATACGAGACGATATGTTTTAAAAATGGATTCTGTTTCTTTCTTTGAAATAATGAGGTGGCTATCTCCATTAAGTAATTGTCGAATGATTTACTTTCAGTTAAGATACAATCTCACTTCCTGTTTGTTTTTGGACTATTGGCAATAATCTTTTTCATAACACTATTGTCGATGGAATTTTTTTCCCGACCTTCATTTCTTAGTGGAAAATTATCATAATTATCATATCACCTGGATTTCATAAACAAACTGTTTTAATATTTAGCTAACTAATTTATGGCTTTGGCAGCTTTTACAACGTCGTCTAAATTTAAACTGATAAAAAAAAGTTAAACGAATGTGACAACAGAAAATAAATTTCTAATATTTCTATTATAAACCGTACATTTGTTTATTTAGTGACTATGATTTTTATGTATGTCATTTGATTTAAAAGGGTTTTAATTGGAATAGTTTTAAAAATATATATGTATATATATTTCTTTTAAAAACTTCACGGTATTTTCGCACTGTTTTATTCCCTAGGAGTGATTGGATGTTGTTAGATATTTTATATTCTTCCTTCTGTCATAAATTTTGTTAGCATTTAATACACGTGTATTACAGTAAATCTAAACGATGTTCCTTTTATAATAATGATCAACTGATCGTGACTAATCGTAAATAAAATGCATAACATTTAACTATGTAGATTCTTAATAAAAATAGGCTTTGAGAGATACAGCAGCATAGTGTTAGAAGTTATTATTGCCAAAACATACTTAGGTGATTTCGTAATAAATTAATTTAGTGTCCTCATAACTATATACTTCAAAGATATAAATGGCGTAATTATTATTACATTTTTGTTTACTATTGCATGTTTATAACATAAATTTTATTTATTCTGAACATTAACATATCTCCGTTAATTTTAATATTATATAAAGGTATTTAATTTAATATGGAGGTACCTATATAATATTATTATTATATTGCGTAAAATTACTGGAATTTAACTGTCGGTTGACACAATATCTTTAATGACAGTGATTTCTTCACAGACGAAAATTATTTCTTTAATACTTTACAACGTGTATAACTTGGAAGTTACATTTTTAAATTATTTATTTATTTATTTATGATTGTATTTCATCAGTATATCATTACATTGACACACAATAATCTGTTTATGACAATTACTACTGCTTAATTTGTTACCACAATGTGAACCTACAATTAATTCGAATTTCTAGTTTCATAAACAAGGAAAATTCCATGAACTATAGAACTAATAAATTAACTTGGATAATTAAGTTTGATACATTTTCCTTTATTGTATTTTTCTTTTATACTATAGAATGATGCAATTTTATATCAACATGTTCAATATATTGTATGTGTAATGTATGTACAATATACATAGGGACAATCATGTTTTGCAAAGAATGCACAATTTCTATAGATGCACTTGTTGGTTATCTTTGATGTCGAACAATTTTTATTTAGCCCTTATATCGTCTAAATCTTTTTTTCTCGCTGACACAAAGCACGCTATTTTAAAATATACATTCTCATAAATATTGTTGAGCAAAAGTTGGTCTCCTAAACGAAAAAATCAGAGAAGCACAACATTTCAATTTTTATCTCATAAACTTAGCATAATTAATTTGTACATGTCTCTATAGTTAAATATTTACATTTTATTACATTACTACTTTAAAACATGTCTATAATTTAAAGACAATAGAAATGCTGATATCGGCAAATAATACTAAGTAATTATTCAAGGAAAGTGACTAATTAAATGATTAATTCGATTTGTAACTGTTTGGAAGGTTTACTTAAAATGACTAATGTCCAGATTATTGCTATATTCTTCGTAACATATCGTTACGAAACACTAAATATATTTATTTTGTACGCAGATACCTATTACCACTATATACGCGTATATAGTGGTAATATTTCACATTTCGATTATTTAAACGAATAGCATAATAATGCGTATCAATGAAAGTAACATTAGAATGCGATACATAATAGAATTTTACACTTAAATCACTTAACACTGCATTTATTTTGTTCTAAAAAAAAAAAAAATACCTACTATAACTGTACTTGGTAGAAAATACACGAAACACGATTCCTAAACACAACTGACATACTTGTACGAAGGATCGAGTTCGGTTAAAATCCGACTATTGTATGCTCCATAATTTCATTCTCCTGCTGATACTTTCAGTCAAGATCAGAAACGATCGTTCCCGGTCCCTGAATGAATAAATTCCGAGTGGAAGAGCCGGTTCGCCAGATGCCTCGATTATCTTCTTTTTTTTCCCCTCTTTGCTTTTTCTTCCAGTTATAAACACGATACTCTTGAATCATGGAAAGTGGAGTACTTTATATATACTTCGAAGTTCATACTTCATTAATCATCGGTGAATAATTCCATATATATTATATATTATTTTTTAATATTTATATTACTATATAATATATAATAATATAATATATAATAAATAATATATAATAATATAATATTATATTATATATTATTATAATATGATAAAAATCCGCGCTGTAATTACATTTCTTACAAAAAACTATTTAAATTATGTATTCTGTTTTGTATAAAAATGTATTTTTAATGACACATATGTGCATGATCTTTGCAAATTAAATTTTGTTCATATACATTTATTACTATAAGTGTTTCTGCATGATATATTACATAATAGCACGCATTTAGATATATTTGTGATAAAAATACTTGGATGGGAGTCATAATTATATCGTTATAATTTTATACAGCAAGAAAAAAGTTTTTGATAGCTTATTTAACAAAAGACTGATTTCATGAATTTCACAAATTTTTGATATCATTTAAAGTGATTACATTATCTTTTACGTCTACGATGTTTTACGTAATGGAGCATCATCTTTTTATGTAAATTTCTTCTCTCTGTTTAGGAAGCTAAAAGTAGATGATATAATTAATCGCGTGCTAATTATTTATAGGATAATTCAATAATGAATAAACGATTATAGGCTGCTTCTATTTCATTATAATCTTTTGGAAATCTATTGCTTGTTCGTGCATGTGTTGCATTGTAAAAATTTATTGTAATTGACAATAATTAAATCATATAAATACATGCGCATAATGGAAAAGAACTTTAGGACATAATTTACGATTTGCTGGACATTATATAAAACTAAACAAATGAAATACAAAAATTGATTGCGTAATCTTGGAAGAATTAACTTAGATGTTAAAAATCTGGTCACATGGAATTTATGCGTGCAATTAGACACAGAAAATCGTTAATTGGTCAATTCTTTATCAAAATTGACAAGAAATTTCTGTCATAAGCGGAGATCGCTAATTATAATTATAAAAAACTTATTCTAGCAATGGGAGTGTTTAAGACATAATAAATTAATGCATAGTAAAGTCGTATTGTCGCGTTTTCCTTATGCTGAAACGATCTTTGGAGCATAATTTCCTTATTTATCAATTCGAAGGAGAACTGCAGAAACTCCTTCCTAAGCAGCAAAGCTTCCAGGAAATCATTGTAAAGTATTATCTTTCCATGACAAGACTTGTATGTGAGTTATATTATAACATTGAGGTAGTTGCGACTTAAATCCTTATTTTTAAATTTTTTGGTTTATCCGTTAATTGTCACTTAATCTGTGGAATGTAAATGTTTAACTAAATTTCTGTTTCGTTTATAAAAGTTATTTTCGATATTGTACAGCGAATATCTAAAATTCTAAAGATAGAATACATGATTGGATGTTAATTTTAAATTAAACGATTTACAATGTGTTGAGTTTTTCATTGCAGATTGTACAGGGTGAGTTCTAAATACAGCCTCAATAAGAAGTAAAATAACGTAAAATAACTCGTTACCTATTGGTTTTATCGAAAAACGTCTTAAATGAATTATGTTGCATTTCGAGAGGCTCATCGGATGGATGCAATTTTATTTTCTAATATCATATTTTCTGAGATATCAAGGTGACCTTGAGTTTTTTAAATCACATCATACATTTTTTATAACATTAATCGATACAGCTGAACATTCTTTACAAAAAAGTATTAACCTATTTATGCTAGAAAACTATAGCAATTATTTTAACTTTCATTTGCCAAATTTAATATATAGAAGACTAGGTAACAAACGAATCGGTTGTACTTGTTAGATGATAACATTCGACCACCCATTCGATGAGCCCTTTAAATACAACATAATGTATTTATGACGTTTTTCGATACAATCAATAGACAACGGGTTATCTTAAATGGGAGTTCTGATTGACATACCCAGTATATAACACACAAAAGTAAAAAAAAAACGATGTTTAAAATTTTTTTATTCATCCAGCATTGTAATTCTCTGTGAGAACAGATTGTAATGCGTTCCTGCTTAAAAAAAAAAAGAAAAAAAAAAAAGAAAAAGAAAGAATCCTACATTGTCGGTAGATATGCAGTATAATCATTCTTTTGGATTATACTAGAATGTTATAAAAGATCAACATCTTGTTTGATGCTAACAGAAAAATAATAGAAAGTATCAGTCAACACTATAGGTCTCTAAAAACATTTTTTTAATCTTTTGTGCTATGATATAACATGGTATTTTTAACTGTTTTCCATTTCTTCTCGATTGCTTCATTTCTGACAAAAATAAATATTTGCTTCATAAATGAAAAACATAGATGAAAAACATTTCGATAAATGTTGATAATTTTCATCTTCTATTGTAGATTTATTTTAAAATTAACCCAAGCTTTCGTATTATTGAGATTATTATATTAAAATATGTATGAAAGCTAGCTTTTTCTATTGTCTGTTTTTCGGCCTTTCTAGAAATAAACTAGAGATAAACGCTAGCTCACTCGTTTTCTTTCTCCCTCTAAAGATAATTCGATAAAGAATCTGCGTAACAATATTGCAAATAATTTCACTTTGTTAAACATAATGTTAAACAAAAGTTTGTTACTAAGTGGCACAGCTGCAAGCTTAAGAAATCCTGAAAAGTTTGCAAAAATTGCATTGGGTACATATTTACAGGTGCAACAGTATCACAGCTTCAAATATAAGCTATAAAGGCGTAAAAAAGCAATGGCGTAGTCTCAGACAAAACAAATATATTATCAGTAGGTATAAGATAAACGCACTGATAAGATACACCGATGATAAAAACCTATGTATATTGTGTGATAAAATGGTAACAGCGTACTAGCCAGCAGATGAAATGAAGTTTAACGAACGTTATGCTGTTAAAATGAAAAAGGAAATTAACGCTTACGATAAACAATTTTGCCGCACTACTTTTAAAAATTTAATTCTTATAAAAATTTACAATTTTGGGACTCTGTGAGTAGCATTGTGACTTTCTCTATACGGTTCAATGATTAACAATGAAATACAAAAGAGAAATAATTATTTCCTTGAAACTTATTGATAACATGTTAACTATATTTAAAGACACTTTTTAATCTAATCGAAATGCTTCTGATTCGTTCGGACATTCATGCAAAGCAATAGAATGAAAAGAGCCGAGTACATAATATATACATACAAGCTGCATGCTCTTAATTTCACATACAACAGTAACACATTACGTAAGTGACTATTATCACGCAGAAACATTTATACGATGAAACGAGAGCAGCACGATTAACTAAACCAAAAGAGGAAATCAGGCGCGCCTACTAGTCAGCAACTCCTAGAATCTGATATTTTCAAGAAGATATCGCGAAAAAAAAAGAAGTAGAGTGCAAAAAAATCTTTGTTTCCATCAATTCCGTGCTAAGAATTCACTTATGATATATCTTGTCACATATAAGAGAAATATCTCTTACCTATTAAAGAACAAGTAGCATATAAATTCTCCTTTTAAGCTTTCATCGTGAATCATTTCATTTGTCTTTAATTAGATATTTGATGTTTTTTGTTCATCGCGAACAATAGCAATCAAAAGATCCAAGAAACGATAAGTATGATTAAGTACGACGTTGATTGTACGTGACGATTAATTAAGCAATATATTGATATTTTCTTGAAAGGTAATTCAACGAAGTAAATACATACTCAGTCATGAAATGGTTAGGTACTTTTACTGTTATCGACACCAAATTGCGGCTGTTATGTTATAATAACGCTATATAATAATGTTCCTCTGTAGAGAGTGTCATTTGAGCCGGTTTATTTCGCAAGAAGTCGCTTTACGGTCATACGACGAATTAGTAGCACAGGGATTTAATCGAATCGAGATATAAATCTGACTAGGAGAATGCTTCGATAGAACACCTCCTCGAAGGACGCTACCATATAATAATTATCCAACGCACGTCCACAGAATATTTTCTACAAGACGAAACGTTTTATTCGGCAGACGCGATGTTTTAATAATATTTATCTGTTGGAAGAGTAATTTCTTTTTGTTTTAATTTAAATGATCTGCTTGCTTTAATTTTTTTATTTTAACTACACAATAAAGATTTCGCAGTAACTAGAAACAAGAAATAATAAGTTAAGCGTATCGTTCTATTTCGTTTAGAATAGTCATTTTTCTTCCGATATATTTTTGTACATGATCTTGCGTTGATAATTATCTAGTAATCATAGATACAATAATAAGATAGAGATTACAAATCAAGGAATGACAAACCGTCTTTTTTTGTAACAAAAAAAAATCGTATATTTCGCGACGTAATAGAATATGTAACTTTTTATTATAACTACGAAACAACGATGCATTAGCGTGATATTTCCTTTATAGTTCACGTGTAGCAAAAATTGCATACTTTTAACCAATTTACATTACGTAATGTTGTTTTTATACATCGTTATCGCGAAAAAAGTTCCAAGAAGTCGTTTAATTTTTTTTCATCGCCATTTTTTTATTTCAACTAAATCTTACAATTTTATAGAGAAAGATAGAAGTATTCGTAGTACTATAATATTGTTGTCATTCATAACACTATTCTTTATAGTCACGGAAATTTTGTTTTCGGCGTTAATTTAAAATATCTATACGATAATTAGATTTCTAAAATATTTATCGCGTCAATAGTTCATTTGTGTTCGTATAATAATACACTCGCGCAATTCTTACGCTTTACTCCATAGCTAGAAATTTCCTTGGAGTAAAAATAACAAAAGATTATTACACGAAATAGTATTTGAGCATTTGTTTGTACAAAATATATCCGGATTCGTTTATCTAGTCTCATGTCGGTCCATTTAGATTCATCATCGACTGCATAGGTGGGCCAAAAATGTCAATTCAAAGATTTACAGACCCCCTTTGGAATAAAGTAGCTGTGGCTACGCCTTTTATGCGTGTTTGTTGCGCCCAAATTGAAATGGAAAAGCAAAAGGGACCACCTGCGTTATGTTCGAAGACAGGTAACTCTACCTGGTTTTAACCGCTGAGATTTTTTTAGAGTCGAACAAAGAACCCAACTGGCACTCGTGCACCCTACGACCTAAACCCACCATCCACCTTTTAAGGCAACATTCACACGTATATACCTGATCGTTTTGAAGCCCACCTTCCTTAGATTACATTCCATCTCCGATGACTCTTGCCGTCTGTTATTTAGACATACCTACATTTCTAACATGCCTGTCGATGTACAAAAGATAAATTTTCCTTGATTAGAAGTTTGCTTGGAATGTAGCTTACAAAGCGCGTATATATAACGTATCCTTCCGCCTACGACCTTATATTGTTAAAGAATTATTTAATTCTAATAATGATGACGCTTATGTACATGTGACTTGTCCAAATATAATAAACTATATAAGCATTTTTAATTTAGGCTACAAAAGAAAGAAAAGGAACAATTTAGAAAATACAGTTATTGCTACTGTTAGCTCTACTTAACAAATTGCTATATTTTTCTTGGCGAACTGATCATTCTGAAATTACAATAATTATTATATAGTAAAATAGTTGGGCGTTATAGAAGTCAACATACAAAGAGAGCTATTTACGAATAACAATGTATTCGAATTACATCATACATAGATAATAATTCGCTTACGTCAGTACGTTTTACCTTGGTAATATGAATACTATTGAATATATTCAAACGCATCATGAATTATGTTACGTGGCTGTTTTATTAAAAAATGTGTTTCTCCCCAATTGATAGCATTGTACGTTTGAAGATTAAGAACAATATTTCGAACTTTATATCAAAAATGTGACTGAAAATTTAATTATATCGTACGCTATTTATACAATTTTATAGTTTAGGCTCATTGAAATTATTATCACTGAAAGAAACACTTCAACTGTGATCGTGCTTCTCTTCGAATAAAATGATTTGTCTCATTACGAATTGAATTATAGGTTAAAAAATGATTGTGGTAGTTGAACATTGAACACGATAATCATACAGCACTGACAATGAGACGCGCTTCACGATAACAATGGCTATATCAGTAATGTCGCGGTATAATGCATCTACATCTACAAAACATTATTTCTATGGATCTCGTTAACTCTTATCTCACATTTTAAAGTGATATCGCGACAAATTAAAGTAATTAATTTTATTCTACTAAAAAGTAATGAATAAATTTTTTAATTATTAATTCATCATTAATTTCTACAATTTCATCAAATTCTACCCAATTATTAACGTGCACAATTATACAGGCGTATAAATATATTTATGCAGAAAACTAAATTCTTTCACCATTAGACCATTATTATTTACCATCGGAATTATACGTCATTAATAATTAATTGCATTTCGTAAACAATGAAATGAGTGAAAAAACAGAATGTTTCATATATAAAGTGTATTTAAAGACTGCAGCATCAAAAATTAGTTCTTCAAGTTCCCCTTCACGATGTTTCCGTTATAATACCTTGAGTATTCTTCCGTATTTTATAATCACTAATTAACACTATTTAATTTACATGAGACGTATTCCCAATGCTGTAAACAGTATTATTTTCTTTTTTAACACTAGCTAAAGCAGGAGAGCTCCAATACGTATTGATAATTTGTATTATTGACCGCGTGCAAGTGATATTGAAGGGTTGGGTTTGGATACCGATGCAAATTGAAATATTTTAAAATTCAGGCGTCGGTACTGGCAAGTGACGGAGATACTAGTAATGATATTGACTCAATGCGATCAAAGTCCGATATTTTTAATGAATATTCATAGCGTTGACTGGAGGAACATTTGAGTTTTGTGTCACGATGAATACTCGTTACACCTTAGCTACGTACAAGACATAAACAAGAATAAGTAGAATCGAGATAAAGTGTCGTACCTCAACTTTGAAAGAAGGATGTTCAAAAATGGCCATTTTTGTACCTCCTCGTGGACGAACAATTCATTTATGACATTTAAGAATTTCTCTCAGGCAACAATAAATGTTACTAGTATTTATCAGAAATGTGATGGGAGAATTGAAAACAATGAATCTTAACTTCTAATCTTCAACTTCTTTACATGCTGATCCATCTACGAAATAATTATCCATCTATAACGACATGATAGTTCTTCAATCATTGTGTTGACGAATCAATTGAAGTTTGATGTCGAGTGTACTGTTATAATAAATGTATCAAAGTATCCGGATGCTTTGAACACTAGTGTACTGATTCAAGATCGAAGTACAAGGTCAAGAGAGTAGAAACTTTTCTTGGTTCAGTTACCCGAATGCATTTTCTTTTTTGGTATAGATAAGTACTTCCTTCAAAACCGGTTGTAGTTACTCGAACTTACCTATAAAACATTAGGTACATGCTAGGAAGCATTTAGTATGAATGAAATAAAGAAAGAAGCTATATTTCTATTATCATTACTATTACCTATATTATTGTAATATACGTCTATTGTTAAATTTACATTTTATATCTATATATAAATTTCTAATACTATCATTATTTGTAGTCATACAATTATTCTGTAATATATAAAATAGAAATGAGAATATTTGTTTTATGTTATTTTTTTTTTAATCTATCTACAAACGATAGATCCCTATGTCATGACGCAGTATTCATGCATACTATAGAATTTGTAATATAGACGATATATTTGTAGTGTATATTTTTCAACTGTAAAGCCTAACTGTCGTTCCGTGTAGAAGACAAATAAGAGGAACTTTAGGAACTTCTTCGCTTCTAAAAATATAACATAGATATCCTCTATTTAACATTATTAACGTCTTCGCATTCATCAACGAAATGTGTCGGTATCCAGATCTATTGACAAGATGTTTCACATCTCAACGAGAAGACATTGTGAAATACACATTGTGACGCACAATGATATCAAAAAAATTAATCATGTAATTCAGATTCACTACAACGTAATCACATTTATGGTATTAATTTCATTGAGACACTTTGTCAATTTGGTCAAAATACTTGTAAGCGATATAATTATAAACAAATTTTATTTTTTTCTCTTGATGATTCAACGCTCAGATATCGCCAATCGCAAGTCGAAGATATCGCGTCCCTCCTTCTGGATTGTAAATTTTATCGAAGGAGGTAGGTGTTTTGATGTATTCTTGTTTTGAGTACATATTGAGTACCGAATGAAAGCAGTGAAAGTAGTTGTAAGGTAGGAATAACTCGGCGAACACTACTGAACGCGAAAAATACTATGCATAAGTATAGGATCTAATACTAATTACTATATAATTTAAAGTTTTGAGAAACACCATGTAAAAAGAAAATATCAGACAAATGATATTACTTAATCTAAATGACTTTATTTAAATCATTTTCTATACAAACTATTCATTTTTTTTATATAAAACAAGCAACATCTGTACACAGAGAATTTCTTATCTAAGTTGTGATAATAGTCGTCATCGTACAAATTATTATTTATTAATTAATTAATTTGTAATCTATGGTCGACTTATGCTGAATTTTGTCGATAAGCCGAAGATTAAAAACAAAACGACTTATCTTACTTTTCCAAATTATATCAAAAAACATGTCAAGTCTTTGAGAAAGTAAAGTTTTCAAGATGCTGTGTATGGTATACTGGCTATATATGTATACAACGATGTTCATAATTCAAAATATATTTTTTATATATTTTTATATAAAAACGTTTTTATTTATAGATTATAAAATGAAGACTCTGACCATTTTGCTGCTTACGGTACTCGTATCTGGAGTGGTTCCTCGAAGTAATGCTCTATCTGATCCTAACGACGCAATATCATCTACAGACGAATCGTTAAACCTTATAGAAGATTCTGCAGAATCATCGAAAAAATCTTTACTTAAGACAAACGATACGTCCGGGAAAGTGTCTTATTCCACTGCCGCAACAATAAATGGAGAAGCAAAAGACAAAACGTCCATTTCGGGTGATAAGAGGGTAACTTCAAAATTAAAAAAAGATGATCTACAACTTTTAAAACCTTTCCTTGGTCCTAAGGATTTACTTTTGCAAGAAATTCATACTTTAGACGAAGAAGCTTCTAATTCTAAGGTGATTTGTAAGTTTTTACATAAAACTGACAATCTGACAGTGACTGAAATGATAAGACAAGAAAACTAACGGAGATACACAATATACATATATTTGTTACTTTATAATATTGAGATGCTTGTGCGTAATAATAATTTTGGCATATTGAAACATTTATTAATCCAAATCTCTGATAATGATTAATAAATATCCTTTCTTCCTTCCTATTTTCGTCTCTTTTTAACGTAAAGATATTGGAATAATCGTAGCTAATGCCATCTGATCATAATTTTATAATAACATTGTGATGAAAATAATTGCAGACTCAAGATGGAGCTAAAGTGGAAGTTAATGGTGAAAAACGCGTAAATTTAACATCCTCCTCAAATTCATTAAGGACGATCGGCGATAATAGCATAACTGGAAGCAGTACTAAACCAAAATTAGATAAAGATGAAGACGCACCCTACGAAGATGATATGAACGAGGACGAAGAATATGAAAACGAAGACGAATATGACGATACTGATGAAGACGATAACGAAAACGACCAAGAGCCCGAAGATGATGAACAAGTGATGACACAATGTCCCGATTATTGTAAATGTAGTGGGGAGTATGCAGCTGTATCGACTGCAACGTACGTTTCTAGTTTTTGACGATAACATGATATAAATTAATTATTTCTTTTATACTAGCGACAGATAAACACAATATTAATTTAATAAATATTACATAATTTGATAATTTCTATAAAACAAAGAATTCAGATATTACTCCGAATTTAGACATATATAACTAAAAAAATTTTCCATTTGTTCTGTATTTAGATGCACCAAACTCGTGGAACATCAATCTTTTGACAGAAATATTGTACATTTGCGTATAGAAAATGCTGGTCTAATTAGTCTTGGCCCTCATGCATTTCAGTCACGAGGTTTCCAACAATTGGAATCTATTGTGATTTCTGACACGAGAATAATCGAATTAAATCAAACTGCGTTTGATGGAATACCCTACTTATTTTCTATAAATTTAACACGTAACGATATTCAAGACATTCATCCGAACACTTTCCAAAGCAACAAACAACTATCATTACTTGCTATTTCTGGAAATCCATTAAAGCATACGCAAGATTTGAAATTGGCAAAACATGGCCTGTTTGACGCTCCATCAGTTACAGAGTTTGATTTTTCCTTTAATGGTTTGACAAAACTAAAACGTACAGCGTTTTCAAAAATGAATGGTCTGACTTACGTTAATTTAAAAGGTAACAAATTAAAGGAAATTGACAGCGAATCTTTTAGCACGTTGGAATCACTTCTGGAAGTGGATCTTTCGAACAATATGTTGAACGAACTTCCTGTTGATCTCTTTTCTAACAGTAGGGTTCAAACACTTCGTATTGCTGGTAAGATTAATATAGTTAATCGTACACGTTTTACTATTTAATTGATGCAACATAAATGTTCTTATGAGAAAATTATTTACTAGCATTCTGTTCAGTAACAATGAAAGAAAAAATTTATTAGAGAAAACATATATTAATTAGGGAAAGACAAAAGAGCACGAGTTCTCTTTTTCTTTCAGCATTACAAACTTGAACTTCGTGATTAATATTTATAATCATCAACGATAGTTATTAGAAATTAATATTAATATCTAATGACTAATAAATTAGTTTATATTAGTAGTTAAATAACAATTTATCTTTTTTGATCAAATTGTTTGTATTTATAAATGTGTATTTAACTTTTAGGAAATAATTTGACCAATTTGAGTACTATACAAGCACCGAGAGTGAAATTATTAGATGTATCTAATAATAAAATCAAGATAATAGCAAAAGATGACTTTTCTGATGCAACCCTACTGGATACATTGACAATTAGATCGAATGGCCTCAAGAGAATTCATCAACATGCTTTTACTAATCTTAATCAACTTACTAATCTTGATATTAGTGATAATAAACTAACTTCTCTAACAGAACACCATTTAAGAGCTAATTCGATGTTACAAGTTTTATTAATGAACGATAACCCCGAATTGGAGACCTTGCCAATATTCAAAACATCTGGACCTGACTCTAATACATTCAGGTAAGACTACTTTTTTAAATATTCACTATACATATATAATATTTATTATCATCGTAACTTTTCTAATAAATAGATATACATATGTATATGTATAATTAAGAAACAGGGATAAATTATATTTGAAAATTAACTTATTCACTAGAATAACTTTGTTATTGGTAAATATTCATAGAAAGGAAGCCACCTCCGATTTTGATAATTTTTTAATATGTTGCCAAGATCATCATCCTGAGCAGTATTGTAAAGATCTTCACTAGGGATCACCATTTATTAAAAACATATCAAAAAATCGTTTTTTGTATTTTGATGCAATAGTACATCAATAACTAAAAGGTGATGATCTTAAAATCACATTAAAAAATTATCGCAGCAAGGGGTGGCTCGCTTTCTATAAATCTTTATCTTACAGAAACTTACCTACATAGATATGACTATATATAATGTTAATATACATATAGCAATATGATAATAGAATTTTCGGAACTAATGTAACGTACGCGGTACAATAAATATATTTAAATAGAAAATTTATTATCTAATTTTGTAAGCGTAATTTCCTCAGTACGTCATATATAGATTTTTATAGAAGTTAAGTCATAATTTAAATGTATTTAATAAATGCTCTAAACAAGACTAATTTAATTAATTTAAAATTAAATTAACATAAACACAATATCTCTAAAATATATTATTTTATCGTCTCACAATCTTTTATTTCTGTGTTAATTAAATACTTTTATTTTCGTAGAATTCTTTAATTATTGTTTTATATGCTTTTTTAGTTAAATTCTATACTTTATTTTTAATTCTATCAAGAATTTTATTATTTACAGCATAAACATATGTACATCCAGTTCATTCATATCATATATATAAATAAAATTAATTATTTAGATAATGATTAATTAATATATAATATATCTGATATACTTGTTATGTTAATTGTATATAATTAACTTTTTACATATATAAAATCGCATTTATAATTGAATTCATTTTTACAGTGTATATCGATTTGAATGCTCAAATTGTGGTTTGTATTTCCTCGAAGAAGGAACTTTCAACGCCATGCCAGCCATAGCACGATTAAATTTATCTAGAAATCGTTTGACTGGCCTTCCTGACGGACTTCTGAGTCGCCTCTCGTCTTTGCGAATTCTTGATCTTTCTGACAATATAATTAGTACTTTGGAAAGTAATATGTTCCGTGGTGCCACTAGTTTAACTAAAATCAATCTTGCGGGTAATCCTTTGACAGCATTACAAGTGACACCATTCCTCATGACTCCCAGTCTTAATAAACTCGATGTAAGCAGATGCGCTTTGGAGAGAGTTTGGTCTGAAGCTAGACTTCCACTGAATAGTTTACGGTACACATATTTTTATCGCAACAAAAATTTGTTTTTATACCTGCATTTGCAAAACATTTAATCCTTTTATTCTTACTGACTATTTTATATATTATTTATTTATTTTAAATTAATCATTTTTCCTAGTTATATTTCTCATATAAACTAAAAATATAAAGATAACAATTTTAATATAATATGAAATAATATTGACATTAAATCAAAATAATTGTAATATATATATTGCTCTTTTAGATCCCTGTCAGTTCGGCAAAATCTTCTTCGTCGGATTACTGTAGAAGAACTAAGAGCAATGCCAAATATTGTTGGTTTGGACTTATCATATAATTCTCTTGATTGTGATGTTGAGTTTAAAGATGCTGTACAATGGCTCACGGATCATGGTGTGACGCCACTTGAATTGTCAAGGTATTTATTCATTTTATAACATATAGTTAACTAATATTTAAAAATGTATGATAATATCTACTTTTCAGTTTGGAAGAAATATTTCTATATTTTAATATAGACTTTCAAATAAATTATAATCGCAATATTATCGAGGCATATAAGGATAAATTTTTATATAATAATTCAAGAAAGTAAATTTAATTATTGGAACTTAGTTTAAAAATAAAATAGTAAAAATTAAATAGTAAAATCATTATCAGCATCACTTTCGTATAATTTAATACTAACCATAAACATTATGCAATATTATCTTCACATATATTAAAAAAGACTGAATAGATATTAATAAAACTAAAATCAAATAAAAGAATTATTTTAAGCTATTGCATCATGAAAAAGGTAATAGTTTTGTAGGATTTTTAATGGCTGGTCTTTTTTTGGAATAGTAAAACAGAGAATCTTTTTTCTTTTAAATAAAACTTTATTTGTGCTGATGGTTCACATAATACGAACTTATAAAATTTTAAGCAAATTCAACAATATTGCTTTTCTTAAACCATTTCAATAGAACCATATCAATAGAGGAAACTTTAAATGTAAAATATGGAAAGCGTATAAATTAAATAGAATAATGTGCATTTGTATAATTTACAGTTATATAAGCAATTATGGTGATAGTGACAACTATCAAGACTTGGAAGGTATCAGTCAATGGACGGATTTGGCAAAAATAGTTTGTGACGGCATTAGTTCTGGACCACGACCGAGACCGGTTCCTCATAAAGAAACGAAGTTGAAAATTTTCCTTGGTGGATTTGACACGTCAGAAGATTCAGACCCTCTACTGGGAAGCAGTGTTGAAAGTGATGAAGTATGCATAAATTTTATAATTTTCACCATTTTGATTAATGATAGAATATAATAAAGAAATTTATACAAAATGGCCCACAAATCACTTTGCCATTTAAAATTTGTATAAATTTTCTATTTTATAGTTGTAAATGTTTGTTTAAAATATTTAATATTTGTTTTTTTTTTAAATTTGCAATTAAATATTATAATAATAATGAAATAATAATGAAAAGTTCACAACAGAGCAACGAGAAAAAATAATAGATTTTTATTCTGGAAACGAATACCACATTATTCTAACGCTATTCTAATGGTATACGAAGTCCACTTTTACTTCAATGGATATGTTAATAAGCAAAACACAGCAAGCACATTTGGGGTACTAAAGAGCCAAGAGTTCATCATCGTGAGTTGCATCCTGTAAAGATTGCAATATTACAGTTTCATGTGACGTTATGTCGCAAAGAATAATCGGGTCTTATTCCACGGATTTTTACTTGTTGCTTCATTCTGAAATTTTCAACTATATACTTCCAAAAACAAATTTCAAGAATTTGAAACAGAAATTTAGAAGTATACAATAAGAAAGAAGTTATATAGCTTTTAAATGTGAAAGTAACTTATAAGCTACCCTGTATAGACAAGTTTAATATTATCTTTTTAGTTTTGTCAATACTGTATAAACTAAAATGTAATTGTAATTATTACACTTATATATATAAAAATTATTTATCAGATACTATGCTTCTAAGTCTACTATAGCATTTTTGATCATTATTATATTTTGTTAACAGAAATTATATGTTAAGAAATATTTTGTATAGTGATTCTTATACACTTTTTTCTTTTCTTTCTTATCAAAAATATTTTTAATAATCATACCAAAATTTGAAGTTATATACACTTTTATATATACAAGAATTATACAAATTTCTGGTTCTAATTATTATCAATCAAAATTAATTGATACAATAATGAATATAAAAATTATAAGAAAATTATATTGCTTTCAAGAGTTACAATCGAATACAATTAACATTACAAAATTGTATCTATATACTGTACATATCTTCTACTTTTTAACAATCATAAGGATACTTTTATATAAAAAAATTACTTCAATCACGAATAATAAATTGTTCTTTTGTATTAGGATTTTCCTAAACTACATAACTTTGATCACGGAATAAAGTCAAATGAAGAATCTGAGAAAGCCTGGACAACTCAAGATCAAGAATACGAAGACTTTGTTGCCTCTGAAAATATGGAATATCATCCTTGGTACACTAATGCACTTTGGCCTGTATTTATTGTGATTATCATAATTTTCTTGATTCTTCTACTAACGGCACGTATTGCAATTTATTTGACCAAACGGCGAGGTCAGGGACCTGTCATCAGGCCACCAATGATCCTTCGACAAGGTTTAATTGATAACAAGAACTGCGGTTTAGTATATAAGCCGCTTCAAGAAGAAATTGCTACACCGCATGTTCCGAAACGGGGTAGCTTTTACTCCAGCAGCACATTCCATTATGACAAAATCGTGCCAGAAAGTGTTTAGAATTCGTCATGAATTACAGTTAAATAATTAATTATTTAGCAACCAATATATTTGAATTTAAAGATGATAAAAAATATTTAAAAAGATAGAAAATATTCTTAAATATCGATGCGCAATTTAATTATACTCAGAAAAACGTGCCATGTGCAAAAATATTATACTTTTAATAGTAGACATAAAGGGAACATATAGACTTCTACACTTAATATTATAAAATATTCGTAAATAATGATAAAAATACGAGCAAATATTTTTTAATATGATTAACTAAAATAACTAGATTAGGACGAATACTAAAAAGCACGTTTTTCAGAGTGCCTAATGTCGTTGCATTTTCCAAGAATTTTATAATACTTAATAATATTTTGAAAGGAAATTTATACATTGTATATGAAACTCTTACTTGCATAAACAACTAATATTCTTTTAATTCAAATAAACAATTTTTATTATAAATTAGAATGTTATAATAATAACTCAATTGGACAAACATTTAATTAGTAATGCATAATTACCATACTTTTATTGGTTGATATTGATAATTGTCATTTATAGATAAATAAATGAGTTATTGTAAAAATAACTGAAATCAGAAAAAACAAAAATCGGCAAAAGTTAAAGCAGGATTTTAAAACACAACGAATGTAATTTTACATTTTAAATTTAGATAATTCTGTTCAATCACAGTAATATATACAAACTATAAGATACATGATTCATAATTACGGTGATGGTAACAACATCACTTGTAACATTTGTTTAAGCCATAGAAAGTTAAGTATTTGTACCAAGTACTACATATAGTACCAAGTGAACTAATTCCTCGTAGTATAAATAGTACATTATGATGTGCTATATATTATGCTACATGTTGTAAATAATGTATAACGTTTTAATAAAATTTTGATTATAATAAAAGATGACAATAAATTTCTTCCTTTATAATATTTCATTATGTCTGAATAAAGATAATAATCATCTTAATTTGTAAAAACAATATTTTAATCATTATACTTAATTTGTAAAAAAAATATTTTAATCATTATACTTTTACACATTATACTTATACTATGTATATGTGTATGTGTATTGTTACACATTTGACTTTAAATATTTAAAGAAAATTCGATTAAATAGTAAATACAATATATTTGAAAGAAATAAAATTTCAAACTATAAAATAATAGAGAACTTTCAAAATATTTTAGATTTGAAATATATCATGTACACATAAAATTTAATGGTTTAATTTAATGGTACATACCATACGATGTATGATTCGTATTCGTGAAAACAATCTCAATATGCAGTTAACATGTTTTGCATCTATTATCAGTGACGCTAGCTAATATAAATAAGCCGATAACATGCATATATTTTAATCAGCTTGTTATCTAACTATAGTTACGACATAATAATATTCGAATATTCATATTTTGTACCAGTTTATACATATAATATAAAATTCAAAGAAAACTACATTATTAATTAAATGTATTAATTTCAATTAATAAACGGTATGTACCATTAGAAGTTAATACGACTAAATTGTTATTAAACATTTTTTGTTAGTGGGAATGTAAATGATAATATTAATACGGCACTGACTGCTATCTACGTAATATTATATCACACGTATGTGTGCATACAGTAGATAACTAGAAGAGAATAATATTTAGAGGTTCAGTAGAAAACAGCGCAGGAGATCGAGTGATACTTGAAACATATAGTCAATACTTTTTCTTTAAATTCTTGTTTTATTTATAATTATACATTATATTACGAAAGGATGATTTCCAAAAAACGTGTTATAAATCTATTGCAAGTTATTTCTTCTCAGTCGTGAGTATATATATATATATATATATACATATGTAATATACGTACACATATACATATGTTATTGTTTCCATATTGTATTCGTACTCTAAGTCTACAAAGTTATACATATATTATACACTTAATCTATATTAAAACAATTTCACATCATTTTTTATATAATGCTTAACAAGTTATTTAATGATATTAATATTTACGCAATATACTAAAAGATAGATTTTACAATTTTTATTAATTTTATAATATTAATATATGATATAAAAAATATAAAATAATTTATACTAAAAATTTTAAACAATTATATATTTATATATAATTAATGTGCCTGATAATAAATAAATAAATAAATTTGCATTATTTAACAAAATTACAATATTGTACATAACACATTTAATTATATATAATAATATGTGCTTAATATGTATTTAATATACTCATGTTACAAATGTACAAATACTACAGATTTTTATATATTTTTAGATCAATAATTTTGTTTTTTCATTGGCATTCTTATTGTACTTTAAGTTAATTTTAATTAAACATTTTTGGTATTAATTGATGAAAATTGTAGATGTAAATGTCCAGCTCATGGAAATCCAGGAGATACAACTATACATGAATTAAGAAAAGCTCGTAGTACAATAGCTAATGCTATACCAGCAAAAGAATATGCATTTGAAGTATGTATTTTCAAAATTTCATAACAAATGACCTAATATTAAAGTTAAGTCTGTTATTGATTAAATGATTATAAAATGTAAAGAAGATCGTAATTCATTCAAATATTTTTAACACTATCATACTATGCTGTCATGTGAAATTTATAGCAGAATCCAACATATATATTTAGATTTATTGTGCTTTTTCCAATAGTCTGTGATGTCTATATGATGCTTTTTACTGAATTTTTAAGAAATAGAAATTTAATAATAAATTCAATAACAAATCATTCTCCTTTATTTTTCTCTTTTGATTCATATTTCTCAAATAAAAAGTATAAAAAATAGCACTGGAGTTAAATTTATACATCTTTTATTCATCAAACTTCGACTAAATATTAGTTTTAATAATTTCATCTTATTGCAGATGGCTTGTTCTACGGTGCGGTATGGTGTTGGTGTTACAAAAGAACTTGGTATGGATATGCAAAATTTTAATTCAAAAAATGTGTGTTTGATGACAGATTCCAACTTAATAAATTTACCACCTTTTAAAACTGCTATGGACAGCCTTACTAAATATGGAATTCAAACTACAGTCTACGATAGTGTACGTGTAGAACCCACAGAACAAAGTCTGAAAGATTCCATTGAATTCGCTAAACGTGGGCAATTTGATGCTTTTATAGCGGTAAGAGACAAATATATGCGCAAATCTTATTTGAAAATTATCAGCCTCATTTTTCTAAAATATATTTAGGACATATTTTTATGTCTCTTAACTAGCAAGCAGCAATTCTGCACTTTGAGAAATAAAGAATTAGGAAGATACTTAGTTTTATCAAATCTGCATTGTAAGAAGAAAAAATTAAGATAATTACTCCTATATTTTTAAAATTTATAAGATTAGCTATAGTTTTAATTGCTGTAGCTATAAATTAATAACACATTATTTATTTACTATGAAGTTTAATATAGGTTTAATATTATTGTTAGGTAGGAGGTGGTTCAGTGATGGACACTTGTAAAGCTGCAAATCTTTATAGTTCTGATCCACAAGCAGACTTTTTAGATTACGTAAATGCACCAATTGGTAAAGGAAAACCAATTACAGTGCCATTAAAACCATTAATAGCAGTACCAACTACCTCTGGTACTGGTTCAGAAACAACTGGTGTTTCTATCTTTGATTATCAACCACTTAAAGCCAAAACTGGAATTGCTAATAGGTAATTTATTATCAATGATCTTATCAAGGAAAAAGTACTAATATGATATATAAATAACAATATTGCAATATAATTATTATTTAATTGTAAACAATTTACATTTTGTGTATGAATGAGTACATGTGTGTTATATATTATTAAACATTATTTGTAATTCAAATTATTCAGAACAATTATTTATTTTGAGAATTTTAATTACAACAGAGCTCTGAGACCTACCTTAGGTCTTATTGATCCAAATCATACATTAAGCATGCCAGAAAGAGTCTGTGCTTATTCTGGTTTTGATGTGTTTTGTCATGCTCTTGAATCTTTTACTGCAATACCATATACAGAAAGAGCTTGTCCTCCCAATCCAATTCTTAGACCAGCCTATCAAGGTAGCAATCCTATTAGTGATGTATGGGCAAAATATGCTCTTCAAATAATATGCAAGTATGTAATTGTTTGTTGTAAAAAAAGTATATAATGATTATAATAAACAAGTAGAATATCATAAGAAAATAAATTTTAATATTTTTAATATGGTCTACATTAACATAATTTAACATAATTTACTTTCTTTTTATAACTCTTAAGAATTATTTATATTTACATAATTTTCATATTGTATCTATTATTTCCAATTACAAAATGAAGTTAACAATAAAGTAATAATTGTGTAAATTAAAAAAATGTTTTTAAATATAATATTTATACTTTCTTCACGTAGGTATTTTAAAAGAGCTGTATATAACCAAGATGATATTGAAGCTAGAAGTAACATGCATCTTGCAAGTACCATGGCAGGTGTTGGATTTGGTAATGCTGGAGTTCACCTTTGTCATGCACTTTCTTATTCTATTAGTGGAAATGTACATAATTTTCAGCCAGAGGTATGTACATTTAGAAAAGATAATAATTTTATTAACTTGTTCGTAAAAACAGCACATATTAAATGCATTATTACAGTTTTCTGTACTTAAATTGCTACAATATAAAAGTGCAAATTTTTGTATTACACAGAAATGTAAGAATTAAGGAAAATGTTAATTATCAAAATTAAAGTAGGTATGATTTGTGACATTAAAATCACATCTTATGCCATATACAATAGATATCAAATAAATGTACATATGTATTAAACACAACAGATAGTTATTGACAATTATTGTCATTAAATTATGTTATTGCCTATATAATTATATAGAGTTAATTACATTTAATATATCTAAATAAATATTTGTTGAATTATAATATTGATGCATTGTTTATTGTAGGGTTATAACAAAGATCATCCTATAGTGCCACATGGTCTTTCAGTTGTTATATCAGCACCTGCTGTATTTTCTTTTACTGGAAATGGATGTGCAGAAAGGCATTTAGAAGCTGCTGAATTACTTGGTGCTGATATTAATCGAGCTAAAAGAAGTGATGCTGGCAAAATATTATCAGACGTTGTAAAAGGGTACATGCAAGTGATGAAAATTGAAAATGGTTTGACTGAATTAGGTTTCAAAAAGGAAGATATACCTAATTTAGTCAAAGGCACACTACCACAAGTAAGGCTCATTATTACGATATGGATACGGAGCGTTTTCTGACGAATTAACGTTTTGACATTATTAAGAGATATATAACATAGTTACATCGTCCTTGAGATGTTTCATTCGTCAGAATACACATTCATTATGATCATAGTCTTATTTCGCTCCTTTCCTTTTATATCTTTTCTAAGGCACAATCAATTAATTATTGAATTAGTATTAGATAAAATGTGACATATAATTATGTACAGTGTCCTATTTAAATCGATTCCTGCGAATATTTCCAAAATACATTAATCGATCCGTCTTTGAATAGTTTCAATAGTCTCAATAGTTGAATAGTTTCAAAGACGGATCGATTAATGCATTAAAACATAGGATCCTATCTAAAAAAGCAAAGCTGACCTCCATATGTTTTTCCTAGTATCATAAATAAATTCGAAGATATTCGCAGGGACGCATTTAAATAGGACATCCTGTTTATAGTTATTATAGCTCAATTCGGTTGTTGCACATTTTTCACTGATTATGCAAATGAATTCAGGAAACAGAAATTTTAGACACATATTTTCTGGTTTTTAAAAATTGTTAAAAAGGAAAAAGTTATAAGCAATTAAAAATTTAAAAAACCGAACGTCTCCGACCACATACCGAAAGTATCCGAAGAACGCGTAATGTTACACGTCTGCAAAGGCGCTACACATTTTCTTAACAAGCTATATATATTACTCCAACAATCAGCATGCGCACACACCAGAGCATAGTCGTTACGTGTACGGCCATGCATGAAAGAAACGGACTCGTGATGTCACAAAGATGGCAATTAAGAAACGCGCGTTTCCACGCCACTCAAATATCAACAAGGTTTTAATTTAATTATTTTGATTAATAAGTAAATATATGTAACGAAAATGTAAACTAATTGCTTCTAGGAACCCAAATTTTTGTCTTTAGTAACTTTCTAAATAAAAACGGGAATTTTAAATAGATAAACAGATAACAATTTCTTGCAAATTAAAATATTTTTCTTAATTTCAACAATTTCATTAAATCGAACTGTTTAAGATTATCTCTCACCCAGAAAACATGTGTACATATTTTGGTAAATAGAAAAACCACAATCAATTTGCAATAGTGATTTATTAGTCACTATACATTATGAATTATGACAATCAAATAAATTTGCCATATTTTTGAAATTTCACACTGCTATATATGACGAATTCATAGAATTGTCACATAATAATATATATTTTTACATTTTATTATTTGTATGATCATACAATATTTTTTTCATACATTTTAAAGCTATAAATAATCTTTGAGCTTATTTCATTACTAATCCAGTCTTACATTATTTTCAGTATCGTATTACAAAATTGGCACCACGAGAACAATCAGAGGAAGATCTTACACAGTTGTTTGAAAACTCATTTACAATTTATTAAAAAAATAATGTTTCTCAATATATACTGTATGTATTTTCTCAAAGACAAGATTTGATCTATTTTTTAATATCTACTTTTTCTACATGAAAGTTTGTTATTTTTAATATATTTTATAAACAAAAACAAACATTATTTTTAATGAGAATATATAATTATACTTAATTAATTGTTATATAATTATTAATCTGAACAAATAAACTAAAAACTAAGTAGATAACACTAAATATCCGAAATATTAAACGTACCAGTTATATTATTTTTAAAGTCATTTCATCAGAAAATCCTTTATAAAGCACTCATCATTATAATAATGATGAAAAGGGTTCCTGAATTTAATGACTTGTAGTCTGCAATACAATTACTTATAAATTTTTACTTCTATTCTAACATTGTGCATAATTTTTGTTTGATAACATACAGAATTTGATTACCTACGCCAAATACATCGCATATTACCATTTTATTATCAACAGTAAAACTTTTATATGTAAGAAATTAGAGATTAGCTACAGATTAATATTCATCTGAAGCAGTCAAATTCTCTTTTATAAATTTAACTAAATATTTAATGAATATTTTCAATTATTTATCATAAACTTTAAGTGGAAACAATTTGTCCTGTTTACAATATATGTTATCGAAAAATGTAGGACAGTCATAAGGTAACCGATTTTACACACTTAAGTACTAATATTGTACCTATAGCTCAAATGAAACATTTTATTAATTTCTTTTTTATTATTTAATACTTGAAAGATGACTTTTAGTTATTTTAAGAAATGTATTGAGCATAAAATTTATTAGTACCAATTTTTTTAATATATAAAAATTGTACATGTAAAATATACAAATTAATATTAAGTCATTAAAATATACAAATATCATTTGTAATATACTGAATAAGGTTTTGTAAAATACTTTATCTTAAAAAATTTAAAAGTCGAAATTAATTATTTACTATAGCAATTATTTTAATGTACAAATGATATTTTTAATTTTTAATAATATTAATTTGCATTTAGGAATATGTATCATGAATTTTTATGTTAAAAAGAAAGGTACTAATAAATAATTTACTATATAATTATATACATTTCACAGTTCAAATGAAATTAAGGTATTGTCTTTATTGTATCAAATATTCCCTTCCTTCTGTTCTGTATTATGACGTGACTTCATTTTTCATATGTAGTGCAACATTTGTTTGATATAATAAAGATGTACGAACAAAAATTGAATTTTTTCTTGAAAAATTTGTCTTTTATGATGAATGTTATTAATGAAAAATATTTCTTTTAATTTACGAATATCCTTTTCCGGGCCGAAGTTATTTAAATGATACTGAAATTTATGATATTATTTATGAATATAGCTATACGTAATATGATTTATCATATCAATATAATTCAAAGTTAAGTATTGCAACAAATTACCTTCAACGTTTTATTAGAAGGCCATTTGTATCTTATTTTTTCTGTAATTTCCTGCAGTAAACCTTCCATGTTTAATTGGTATTAAAATATGTTACATTTTATTTTAAATTATGAATTATTCATGTCTTCTTCGAGCTACAAAATGTTAGAAATGCTTCATAATTTATTTCTTCGTTTTAATAATATGTATAGTATACACAATCTATTATTACAATATTACAAATTTTATCGAAAATCATATTAGGTCACTTACCGTCGAACCTCCTTAAATAAATTTCGTACTGATAATAAATATCCATTTCGGTATTTCACAGCTTGAACTGATTTCCTTGACTGCGAGCATGTGTAATACTGTTCATCAAGGAACGTCTTGGGATTAATTCTCTCTTGTAACAATGTTGATGTTTCCTTTCCAATATCAAACTATTTCGTATTTCATAATAGTCGTAGTAGATATGTATCGGCAAAAGAAGAGAAGATAATAATAATATTACTACTGTGGTCTCTCTACGATACTCGTTCAAAGGATATTGAAAGGAAGATTCCAAAATACACATGTATACATATATATACTATATTGTGTATATATTCAGAACATTTAATTCACATTGCTGTTAATATTTATAAATGTTGATATCGACAGAAATGACCGACTATGAAATGAATGGTACACACATTTAATTAAACTATACGAATATTTGACGAATTTTCAAAATCTGTTTTCTGTTACATGATACTTCGTGCTGAAAAATTTTTAAATTAATTCTCCAAATATAAGTTGAACGATTTTGAAAACATGTATTTCTATATATAGTATTACATATACAGGATATATGTATGTATGTGTGTACTATGCTATTTTTGTTATGATTTTTCAAACCCTTATTTTTACAACAAAGATGTTTTGAATAAAAGTTGAGCAGATTTCAACTGGTTACAAATTGCGATATAAAAAATTCCCAAAAAAATTATTTTTCGACAAGCCCAACCCGCTTTGACTTCTGTAAATGACACTACGTATTTTCAATTTCATACTGTTGTACCTGATGTTAAGACGCATTATGTATATACTACTATCATACTACGGCTTTGAAATGACTTTGAAATAACTTTGAAGATTGAAATGTTAACTTAATCAGTGCCGTATTTTTATACCAACAACCTTAAAAACTAAGTTTTATACGCGAATATTTTTTGATATTCCTTACACTTCGATTAAAATTTATTTTATTCCTGAGATATTATTTTATACTTTCAAATTGTCAAGATGTTATCTAAAATTCTAAACTATGACAATTTATTTTATAACCGAATTTAACATTCTTTCATTAAATTTTTCATTAATCATGATATGACAAGTTTATGTTATATATTCTTTCCGTATATCATAAATGTTTATTATATTATGAACAAATTTTGATAAAAAACTACTTTCCGATATGTCTATTTCAATTTTGTATACAAATTCGCACTATTGACTTTTTGACGTTTCGGAACAACTAAGATAAGTATAATACAAATGCGGTATATAATTTTGAAATATTATAAACTGATACTAGGAAACATTTTCATAAAGTTATGGCATTTGTAGGAATTAATGGATTTGGAAGAATAGGAAGAATGTGTTTACGTGCTTGTCTTGAAAAGGATGTTACGGTAACAAATTAGTAAAAAATTACATTTACATGCAAATATTTTTATATCAAGCAAGTGTAAAACAAATATATTGTATTAGGTTAAGATGATTAATGATCCGTATATTTCAACCGATTATATGATATATTTATTTAAATTTGACTCGACTCATGGTCCTTATCCTGTAAAGTTGGAATGTGAAAATGGATTTATTATTATCGGAGGTATATTTAATAATTCATACACTATATTTTACTTGAGTCAATTTAATTAAAACTAGCGCTGAACAAACTTTGTATTTAATACTATATACATATTGTATTAATGATATAATGAAGTAAATATATCATTATAATATAAGTACAAAAGATCGATTAATAAATTATAGATTCACAAACTTACGAAATTAATACTTGAATCAATTTTTTCTTTTGAAGACAACAAAATAGCTACATCTCAAGAAAAAAACCCATGTAAAATAAATTGGAGAGATGCAGGTGTAACATATGTAATTGAGGCTACTGGGCTTTTTACTACCTTAGAAAAAGCAAGCGTAAGAAAAGAGATTATTCTTTCATACCTATTATTTATAATTTCGGTGTATTTGTTAATAGTTGTATTACAATCTCGATTTAATATTTACAATCGTCTATATTATAATGCTACTTAGAAAGCTTTCGTTTATTATCCAAACTTCGTAACTCATTATAAAGAGTAGAAATTTTTCTATTTCATGAGAAAACTGAACTTATATGTAATACATATGTAAAAAATTTATGAAAATATATCTAAATTCTATTACATAAAATAAATGTCTAGAGAATAAAGGAAACATGTTTCATTTTAGTTACATATGGACGGTGGAGCTAAAAGAGTAATTATTACCGCACCTTCTATAGATGCATCAATGATGGTTTATGGTGTAAATCATACTTGTTATGATCCAAAAAAAGGTAAAATAATATCAGCTGCTTCTTGTACAACAAACTGTGCAGCACCTATCATTCGATTGATGCATGATAAATTCGACGTTATTGAAGTAATGATCAGTAGCGTACACGCTTTAACATCGATGCAACGAACTTTAGATGGGCCCCTAGAGAGAGGAAAGGTATTTACGAAATATTTTATCAAACTCTCTTTATTCACGAAAACCCGTACTTTTAATAGTTATAAATTCTTTGAAACAATTAGTATTATTAATGTGTTACACAAAAAATATTACAGAAATAAAATATGTTACTTAATAAGAAAAGTATTACGTTCCTAATATAGCAATAAAAACACTCATTAATAAAATAATGTATTTTTTGTCCTTAGTATCGCAGCTATTAAAATAAATCAAATTTTGTCGTCGAATCTAATGTTTACGTTACTTAAAAAACAATAATTTTATATTATGTATTAATAGAGATAGTAACTAGGAATTGATTACGATGAATGATTAACTTAATAAGTTCTTTTATTTTCATATAATATTAGAACGAACGAAACTAATTCGAACTTTAACATTTACTGATATAACTTGTGCATATTGATTTGTTTTACTAATTTAAGAAAATACGTTATAATTGTATCTGTATTATAGTTGTGGAGAGATGGTAGGGGTGCTCTCCAAAATATTATTCCGACGTCTTCAGGTGCTGCCAAATCATTGGACAAAATTATCCCCGAACTGAAAGGCAAAATATCTGCTATAGCCTTTAGAGTACCAATTCCAAATGTTTCTTTATGTGACATGACTTTTCGGTAATGCCAATTACAGTAATTTATTTGATTATAGTAAAAATTTTATTACTATATATATATATATATCACATACAATATTACAAGATTTCAAAACAAAAAACATTGATTTTAAAGAACAAAGTAACTTTATATTAACAGTGATTAACTTTCCGTAATTTATAAAATTAATACAAACAAATATCAAATGGCAACATGTGTCATATTTATACAGTTTTATGTTAATTAATTTAATGTTAGAGTTAATAAACCGACAACATATGAAGAAGTGAAGGAAGCAATGAAAACAGCGTCAGAGAATGATCTAAACGGTATATTGGGTTATACAGATGATGATTGTGTGTCATCCGACTTCAATAAGACAAGCTTTTCGTGTGTTTTCGATGCTAAAGCTGGAATACCCCAGACAAGCACATTCATCAAAGTTGTTGCTTGGTAATTATCAAGTCAAATTATTTCATAAACAATATTTTTGACTTTTGTGAACTTACCGAATCATTTCTTCTATTAATATAATAATCAATTTAAATAATAACACAAGCAATGTAAATCTTTCTTAATTATTTATTATTTATTCGTATATGTACATAAATTATATTTATATGCATTTGAAATTTATATATACAGATATAAATACTATTATCAAATTCTTTTTGAAATCGTAAAATAATCAATCTTATGTTCAATTACTTTAGATTATTTTGTAACAAATTTTCAAACTGATTAATCATTAAATATAAATACATAACAAAATTTAACTTAAAATCATTAATGAAGTAAATATAAAGTTTGTTAGTTAATTAACGAAAATATAAATATTTGTAGGTATGATAATGAATATGGTTATGCACATCGTATAGTGGATTTGATACAATACATGTATCAAGTTGATTCCGGTAATATACCAGTACCTGTACAGGAGTTAGATGAAAGCGAAGATTAATTACTTCATTTAGTAACAAAAATGTATTATAAGATTACGTTTTATGCAAGGTAATCTTAATATGTATTCTATTCATATCTCTTATTAATTTATATATCTCCTATAAGTTTAATCCCTTATTAATTTTAAACAAAAGATCACTATTGCATTAAAGTTTCATTTATTGCATTTTGTTCTATGTATGTATGTATATCTTGTTTGCTAAATAAAATTGTTGAATAGAGAAAGTTTATATATTGTATAAATATGATGAAAATAAATCTGTATTAATTATATCTATCTAATTCATTTTTTAAATACACAAATGTTACACGAGAACAAATTTAAATCTAGCGGCTTCTGAATACGTCGATAGGAGCGTGTACTCACGTGATACGAGAATAGCCGATGGTGTGCGAGAATAAGGAACGGTTACAGCGCATACGCCTAAAACTGGTACCGGTTATATTAACGTTGCCTGCCCTTCAAATGACACTGCTTTTGCGGTAAGCGTAGCGTTCAGATTGTTCTTTCACGTAAGTACCACTAGTTTATAACTTACTTTTAATTTATCGTATGTTTTCCTACAATTTAATTTTTCCACTACGTCATATTTATATACAATAAACTAGTCTTTCAATTGATGTTAATAAAGCAATAATAAAATTCAGAATTTTGCTTATATCTAGAATTACATAGCATGTTCTTAGTACATATATATGTACGTTTTATTCACACCGGTTGATATGACGTCATTCAAACTAAGTATCTTTCTATAATAATTTTTGCGATAGTAGATACAAAATCTGTTCCAGAATCTCTGCGAAAACGTGTACTGATAACTTTCTAATATGTCTAAATTTGTCTTTTCGTCGAATCACATTATTTCAATTTTTATTAGCGTTGGTTTTATTATATTTGTTACATATATGCTATGTATTTCATTCCTACTCACGTAACCCAACTTTTTTACTTACTACGAATTTGTTCCATTTCGACATTGTACAACATTAATTATTTAAAAACGAAATTCAGAATTCACGAACTTTATTAAATATGAAATTATTTGTGAAAGATTTTGATTTTATAAAAAAATCTACTTTTATGCATACATATGTGCTGTTAATTTGATGTAACATAATCTCTTACAACAATAGATTTTGTTACCGTTACATCAGTATTTTTATATGTTTTGAAAAAATCTAAAAGCTATATTTTAAAATTCAGACAACTATTAAAAGCTACTAGTTTTAGTTTAAATATAAATTATAGTAACGAATTTTTAAATCGAATAAGATAGTAATACGGTTCGTTCTATATACTAATATACATTCCGCTGCATACATTTCTTTTGTAATGTTTCAATATTATTACAAATAAAATATGTGTATGTACATACATATATCATCGTAAAAGTCGAAGCATGAATATGTGAAAAAGGTCACGTTCGTCTTTAAGTACAAATTGACGTTGAGAGATCTTATTGACCTTGAGTGACCTTTAGTATTAAACCTTATTTTATAAGACAAATATCTGAATTATAATATTATTTCTGTTTGTAATAAATTATTTAATTTAATAATGCAGACTACAGAAATTATTTTTAATATTAATGCAAGAATATTAGGAACATCCAACTTTATTTGATGTATCTATGTTTATACATTAAATTATTCACGTTTTCGTTAGAATAGTAATATTTACAACAAAACACAATTGAATTTACAATAAATCAAAATATGCATATATGTGTATTTTACTTTATGAATTATTTATAATTCAATATTTTTATATTTGTAATCTAATCAAAAAAATAATGCTATGCTTTAAATTTAATTATACCAAATAACATTCTGAATATAAAATCATTATAAATCGAAAAAATATATTACACCTATTTGAGGTTATGCCGTTAATATTGAGATTAACTTCACTTATATCGATCACACAAAAATTACTTTATAAAAGCAAATTGGTATATTCCGAGTCAAAAATATGTTATCAAGAGTTAAACCGCACATTTTCCAGTTGCATAGAAGAAGACGACGACATGAGCAAAATCGGAATCAACGGATTCGGCCGCATTGGCCGCCTTGTGCTTAGGGCCTCTCTTGATCGTGGTGCCCAGGTAAATAATTTGTTAATTTGCTAATCATATGCTTTTGTACTTTCAATATTTTTCATTATTATAATTTTAATAGGTTGTAGCTATTAATGACCCCTTCATTGGTTTGGACTATATGGTATACATGTTCAAATATGACTCCACTCATGGAAGATTTAAGGGAGAGGTCAAAGCCGAAAATGGTTGCTTAGTTGTCAATGGCAATAAAATTGCTGTGTTCAGTGAGCGTGAGCCAAAAGCTATTCCATGGGCAAAAGCTGGAGCTGAATATGTTGTAGAATCTACTGGAGTCTTTACTACCATAGAAAAAGCTTCTGTATGTACAAACTTGTATATTTATTTTAAAAAGAGAGAGGGAGAGAGAGAGAAATGTATTCATATATAAATAATTATTTTAATCTTTTAGGCTCATTTGGAAGGTGGTGCAAAGAAAGTTATTATCTCTGCACCGTCAGCTGATGCACCTATGTTTGTTGTTGGTGTTAACTTGGAAGCTTATAATCCAAGTTACAAAGTTATCTCTAATGCTTCCTGCACTACTAATTGTTTAGCTCCTCTTGCTAAAGTTATTCATGACAATTTTGAAATCGTTGAGGGTCTTATGACTACTGTACATGCTATTACTGCTACTCAAAAAACTGTTGATGGACCTTCTGGAAAGGTATATCAAATTTTTTCTAATAATATATTTCTTCACTCTATAATTGGTTTTTGTTTCATCATATTTAATGTTTTCTATTTGGTTTCATAACAGTTATGGCGTGACGGTCGCGGTGCAGCACAAAATATTATTCCAGCTGCAACTGGTGCAGCTAAAGCTGTTGGTAAAGTCATTCCAGCCCTTAATGGAAAACTGACTGGTATGGCATTCCGTGTACCGGTACATAATGTATCGGTCGTTGACTTAACGGTTAGACTTGCCAAACCTGCGTCCTATGATGCTATTAAGGCTAAAATAAAGGAAGCTGCTGAAGGACCCTTGAAGGGAATTTTGGGATATACAGAAGATGATGTAGTATCTTCCGATTTTATTGGTGATAACCACTCCAGTATTTTTGATGCTAAAGCCGGTATCCCTTTGAATGATAACTTTGTTAAGTTAATTTCGTGGTATGATAATGAATATGGTTATTCTAACCGCGTAGTTGATTTAATTAAGTACATACAAACGAAAGATAACTAAAATTTTACTCATATTTATGTGTAACACATTTCGTAAACTGTTCTATATGATAATGTTATATGAGTTATATATCGTTATTTTATAGATACTTCAGATTAAATAACATTCTAACCAGTAGAGTTTCCAACCAACAATTGAGAATGTAAGATTGAGAATATTTTTAGTAAACCGTTTCTTTCGCACATTACATAGTTGTAACTAATAATATCTAGGCAAAACAAGTACAAAAGGAAGCTGGTTTTAGGGTTTGTCACATTACTTAATTCGAATTTCTGTTTATGGTTTTCAAATATGTTCATAAATATATTCAAGTGCAAGTATAATGCATATTTATGAGAGTTACGTAGTCAACTGTAACGTAAATTACTCTTGGATCATATATAATATTATCTAAGTAAGAGTAATGTATGTTACATTCAATTACTTTATATCATTTTGTTCATTCATCAACATTCACAACCAGGATTTTAACATATTTGTGATTTCTTCCTGTAATATTATTTGCCATTCAACACATTGATATCAATAAAAATTGTTATGAAACTAAGAGAATGTTTTATTTAGTCTTTGAACATTTCTTTATCTTCTTATATATTGATACATTTTTACAGCATTATATGAATAGTAGGAATGGAATAAATCAACAGTTAACTTCCGGTTAACTTACATAATAGTTAACTCATATACTTTCTGTACAACTTTTGTACATTTACAAAAAGATATTTCAATATGATTATTGATTGGAATATTTCTAAATAACTTTAACAAAAGTTCTGGCCATCAGAAGTGGCTGCAATATTAATTACAATATTCTTAAAGTATTGTATTATATGGCACAAGGAATAGTTACTTTATATTTCTCATTTATATTAAATTAGTTTTTATAATGAGATATCGAACAAAACATTTTGCAGAACATTACGTTTATATACAAATTAAGTCATACGATTTATGATTTAATATTTTTTGTTCCGATTGAAAACAATACGTTGAATAATCTAAGTAGAACAAAAGTAGTCTATAAAAATTGAAAGTATCAACGATTCTTTTTAAAGTATATTTATTCTTTGAGTGTTCTGTTCCTGCAGACTTCATTTTCTCTCATTCCTTGTTCTAATTCTATTTGCTATGTACAATTATCATCATGAAATGAAATACATTGTTACATTTTAGGAATACCAATTTGTTATGCCATGCTGTGAAAAATTTGATGGTACAGCAATATGAAAATACAGTTTTATTTTGTTGTCGTAAACAATAAATATCTATCACTCGCTTTTATAGTATGTTTTTTTTATAGTTTTGTAGTATACAATAATCATCAAGCTTTCACTATAGCTTGATGCGATTATTCAACTTTAAAAACTTTGTAATATATAAAGAACTATTTCTCAGCAATTTAGTACAGTACTATGCATAAAAAATATAAGTTTTTAAAATTATTTGAACGTTAAAATGCTGTAACATTTGAATACTAGAGAGTGGCAGATGTTACTACAATATTTGTACCCACGCTTCTATAATGCACACTGGAATTATCTGTGAAAGAGGACAAAATGTGAATAGTAGCGTAACCACAAAGAATTTTCATTGATATTTCTTCAACGTTTCTGTTTTAGAATGAAAGAAATATCCATTTCCTTTCAATAACACAATTATTCAAGAGCAATTTAAATATTTCTATTAAACCATACATTATTAAAACATGGAAAATATATAAAGGGACATTTAAAATCTAATATTTTAGTAATTAACGATAGAAATAGGTTGAATATTTAACATTGGATAATTTTTATTAATATCTGCTCTATAATGTTATTTTTTTGGTTACGCTAACTGTTGTGGATGTACGAAACTTTGCAAAAGGAAATACTCTAGACTAGCATGACACATGAGTTACTCGATTTTACAACAAATTTAGGAAAAATTAATAATTCATAGTTTGGAGTTTTTACAAATGATAACAAATTACATCATGTTAAAAGTAAAAGCTTTGCACGAAGATTTATACGTTCCTGAAGTGCGCTAGCTAATTCTCGTGTTAATTCTTCACAAACTAATCGCAGTTCGGCATTTTTCTCCCGTAATTCTTGTAATGTTAATTTCTTTGATTCTTCTAATTCATCCTTAGGAGCATCTTCATCTCCTTCTCGCTCTGTAAATAAAGCAAAAAGTTAAGATATGACAATACTCTGTACATTGAAATTCAAATAAGAAAAATAAAAAAAATGAAAAACTCACTTGGACTTGGTTTTCTATAAATATGAAATGCACCACAGACGCCAGTAAATTGCTGTGATTGTGGAGTTTCCAGAGGTGGATTTTCAGGTAGTTCGCTCTTTGGAGAAAAGTGAGAAAAATCAGCAACAAAACCTTGACTTTCATTTAAGGTTTTTTGTCCTTCTCCCTCACTTTTTTGACCAACCAATTTTCGAGGTGAAGTCTGTAGTAGAGATACATGACAAAATTTTCTTTATAACAATAATTTTGCCTACATATTTTAACTTTCCGAATCCATAACATTGTTAACATCTAAAGTATCTGAAATATCTACTGTGCGGATCCATAAAAAGCAGCTTAATTAAACGTAGTTCTCATTATTAATAATTTTAATCTAGGTGTTTGGTAATAAAATGATTAAAAAATGGATAAAAGTACTTACAATTCCAGGAGAGATTCTTGGTGGAACTAGCGGAGGTGCTCCAAGGAAACTTTGACCATTTTTCCCTACAAGAACGCGCACAGTTTGAAGCGTAAAACTTTGCTTTCTCAGCCACAGATGAAAAGTATCGCAGAGTATTGGTAGCAACATATACCTAATTTATTAAGATCAAGACTAGAACTTCTTGCATGTGTTCTGTATGGTCTGGGTGGTGGTGGAGGTGGTGGTTCCTTCTTTGGAGTTACTATAATAGCTTCTTCAGGAGGTGGAGGTGGTTTTTTTATGAGAGGTCGTTGCACCAATGCACTTGCAGTACGTTGGAGATCGTCATCTCCCAACGTAGTGCAGCTGCTACTGTTACCATTTGCTCCAGAGGCAAGAATCGCTGCTTCAGGTGTTAAACGTAATGGTACTGGATGTAGAATTTTAGGATCTTTTTCAACAGCAGATTTTTGAAAATCAAAATTCACTAATTGCAAACCAGGGCTAGTTAAAGAACTGCTAGTCCCAGTTGGTGAATCAACAAATTTTGTCCATTCTTTATTTCTTTCACGAGTACCAGTGGTATTAGGTGGAGTTTTTTGAGTAGTTGTAGTTTGTGGAATAGGTGGTGGACCAGTCTTTTGCTTAAGCAAAGGAATTAATAAAGGTGGCGGTAAGACATCAGGTAGAGGCACATGATTTCTTCGTAACACAACAAGATGCATAGCCACAAAAAATTCTTGTAAACTCAACGCTCCATCTCTGGTAATATCTGCGAGTTGCCAAATGCGACTAAGTTCTCCTAAAGGAAGTCCAGACTTTTCAAAAAATGTTCTGGCTATGGGTCCGTGTAAAAGCCCCTCAGGATCAAGTTGGAGTTGTGTAAATTGAGCAGCATAATATTCTCGCTGTTCATCACTAATTATCCATACTTCTTCAGGTGGAAACGAGCCATCACCATCTCCTTCACCTTCATCACTGCTATGACGTTCTGAACTTTCTTCTTCGGTTCCTAGTAATTGCCTCTGCTCTTCGGATACCAACAATCCTTGCCAACCTCCAGATACAGAATCTAATATAGTTTCACCACCTATGTCATTGTTTCTTTCCTGTATTATACTATTTGTTGGAGTAGGTGAATCTGTACTACCGCCAGTTTCTCTTGGAGATTCTGCTTCACTTTCACTTTCTGTGGTACTCTCAGGAGCATGTCGATGACCTTTTATGTTTGAATCTGAACTTCTTCTATCATCTTCTTCTCCAGATGCTGGCCAAGTAAATCTTGGTAAGGTAATAACATCCAAGGGCATAGTAATTATATCTTTACGGATACTAAGTCCTGCTTGATGAGCTGCTACAAGTTTCAACAGTACATAAAATTGTTTCTTTCCAAGATGTGTACCAATATGCGCTGCTTCAGTTCCAAAACAGATATCCAATATCTATAAATCAGAAGAATTTATTTTGCAAATAAACAAAATTAGTATTTTATTTAAATTTGTCTAATTTAAACATAAATATTTTTATATCTATAGTTGTGCACATCTATAATACATTATTTACAAATACATTATTTACAATTGTGCATATCTATAATACATTATTTACAAATAATGAATATCATACAAGAAACAATAAATTACATTAATGTATAACACATACTTACGAAAGTAATATAAAAGTTTCTTATGTTCAGATAACATTTGACAATATTTCTTAAACAATTCATATTTTTATTTTATATTCTACTTAGTTTATCAATAAAATAAAATATCTTAAATATTATCATTAATCTACTTTATTTGAAATAAACTATTAACGCGAGGTTTGTTTCATGTATTTTAAAAATATTGTTTAAATTTGGGAAATTTGAAATTTCTCATTACTTTATTATTTTGCAAAAACTTCGGAGAAATACTGAAATTGATGTATTCTTTAAACTAATTTGCAAATATATCTTCATACATTCGATGATCATTGTAATTTTCATTTTTTAATTTTATACTAGAAATTGTTAACATATACATATTGAGAATAATAACATATCGGTATTGACATTGTGACAAAATCGATCATTAAACTATTGTAAAAATACTGACTGATCTTTTTATTCGGAAATGCAAGTACGTAACTGTTTAGTTGTGGTCATTTAATTAGGATACTTATAATCACTTCGTAACAGTTCCATAATTCTAACCTTCATAAGCTTTTGTAATTTGCCGATATCACATCACGTTCGACAAATTAAACGCCCACTTCTATACGATTAAAGAGATGTTATGATCTCAATATTGCAATCGCGTGTGTGACAGAAAACCAACAGCTGACAGACGTACAATGAGTTGATATAATTTACCTTCATCGTGACAACCCCTGGTAAATTCGCCGAGCGCAGTAGTTCGGCAACTTTGATCACCGGCACACTGTCGCTGTCTGCATTTTCACAGCAATAACTAAAAATATCTTCATAATATTGATGTTCGGTCATCGTCAGGTGAAGACTCGCCATCGTAATCGACTCCCAATCCATCTTGGCGACAAGTCAGAGCGGAGCAATGAACCGCTTCTACACTCGTTCTCGTTACGTACAAACTGGGTCCGTTCTCTTTCTCTACTCTCCTCCTCTCTCACACCTTTTAGCTTTTCTTCTATCCGTCTCCGTTGTTGTCCTTCCGTTCTTAACACGGTCTGCTTCACAGGACGGTCGTCTCCAGTATATAGTCACATTGCACGATGATATGATGATCTTGACGAATCCCTTGGGAATGTAAGACACACCATTTGTAGACTACACCCCATGCATCACAAAATTACCGCTCGACCGCCATCTTTCTGTTCCCTCTGTGTTTGACATTATTATAATCCATGTGCGCACACTACCTGAACTGACATTTCTACGGTATGTGCGCATTAACTTTACTGGATTATAGAGGCTATACTGCGCATGCGTTTTCTTTCATCGCGATAACGCGGGATTTTCCATTTTTTTTTCAACTATTTTATTTGGTCAATTTTTTATTTGCTTGACAGTACAATTTTATATTATAGTAGTTATTTTTTTCTCGTATAATATATTTTACGCATATCGATCATATTACAAATGGAAAATTATTTTATTCTTATAATATTTCAATTGTTTTCACTATTTTCGTTTAATGCTTTATGCTTCAATCTGGATGAAGGACAAAATGCTCAAATTATTTTTCTTTTAGTGATAATTGAGTATTCTCAAGTTGTGGACTATGATCATTGCAACGTTATTAAGTAATTCGTATTACTATCTTTTTTCGTATATATATATTTATAATATCAATGATATAAAAAGAGCAAGTAACTATCGTCTTGTTTCGCATTTAAGATGCATTATCTTATACGGAGGTATGTACCAGAAAACTAAGCGTTTAAACTTTCACTTGTTTGAAAATAGACGAAAAATATTTTAACGTAGCAAGCTGCATTACGAAAGAAAAACCGTAGAACGCTTACGATGCGACAACAATACGAACTGATGCGTGACTAGAGCATATTATTATGACCGATCCTTACAGATATACTTAATTTCGAATCTAACAATTTTACATAAACTCGATGCAATCAGTTATCTGTTAATCTAATAGTAATATGAGTTATAGATGCACAACAAAATGTCACCATGAGTGATAGGCACGATAATTCTCCAAGCGCAGTTTGATGTCGCAGAAAGCATATACTCTAATGAGCAATATTATATGTTATCGGTAATCGAAGAAGACGGACATTTCTTCGTGTTGCCGTAACGTCCAGTTACCGGTTTTTGACCAGCCGTCTTAAATCGATGCAGCACCGGCGAACTTTCTCTTGGACTACCGCTAATATTATCGAAGTCCCAACTCGCAAAATGTTCCTCGAATAGTTCTTCGAGTTTCTTCGACAGTATTTCAATTGTCTTTACTCGATCATGATCATCCTGCGATCAGATGATTAAGGGAACTTTATAGTCGTAGTAGAAATAAAAGTTTTCGATAACACATTCGAAGATTGCAATAGGTCTTGCCATTTTATTCAAATTTCTATGCGATATTGACTGCATTATATCCACGATGAATATTAAATATTATTTATTGAAAGACTATATTAGTTCAGACCATATATCGTAGCTTAATCATATTAAGTTGATTCTCTACATGTCTAGCAAAGATTTGAAAATCGATAAATATAATAGCCTGCGTACCTTGTGATATAATTTTGAATTATAAACGATACGACGAAAGTCTCTAACCACGTGTTCTACTTTATGGTAAACTCGATTCTTTAGTTTGTATTCAACCGTTTCCAGGAACATCGGACTTTTAATAACTTTACAATAGTCTTCGATCTAAAAGAAGATTATATAATTATCCATTTACGATTTAGAGAAATGGACATATGCAAAGAAACTAACCGTGTGAGAAGAAGATTGTTTTCCATTATTGCTTCCTGAGGATGGACACTTGAAAATTTCTGCTTCTTCCATTTGCCAAACTGTTTGATGTATCATTTCTAATTTGCTAAGCGCAAGCGGACTGAGACTCTGTTTTCTTTTCGAGCTATACCATACGGACCAACCTCTGTCACTGGCTTTCCCACCAAATTTCCCGTCTAAAAATTCGATGCATCCAGAATTCTCCCGTTTCTTCCCGTGTTTTGTTGCGATTGTAGATTTCGATGTTCCCTCCACTAGAGTATCATTGACCTCGAAATTTTTCGTAGCTTTCTTCCCGGAACATTTACGAGATCTATTATGCAAGAGATAATATGATTTTTCGAAATCTTTTCTTTGACACTTGCGCCCAGGGATCGGTATTACAGTGCTACAAATCGTTGATACGTTGGCGATGTTTAATTTGCTCTTCTTGCAGAATTCTTTCTTCTCCGAGAAGGATGTACTTAAGGATGCGCAACGTCGAAGAGTCTCCGAATAAGTTGCCTTCCCTATGACACGCTCGGCCTCTCCCAACGTTGTTTGGCCATTGTTTAAGGAAATGCACGAACTTTTCCTTGAGCAAATAGTCTGTTGAAGATTCTTCACCATCGTAGTTGTTGCGACTGTTGTTACGGTACTGTTGGTCACTAACGAAACGACGGGAGCCGGCTGTTCATTCTCTGTTACGGAACTGTTTGACGATTCTGAGCTATGTGGAACGGCATTGTTTTTTCGTCGTTTCTGCTTGTTTGCCATGTTGGCGTTGTTCAAAGTTTTGATTAACCACGAATCCGTTTTTACATTCATTTTACTAGAACCTGTTAACGGGTAGCTGCATAAAATATTGCGATATTTAATGCTGGAAGAACGGAAGTATTGCCTTAATGTGACATCAGACACATGTTTCCATTTACTTTTCTAAATATTTCAATATTTTATACGTACGGAATAAATACATAGTAAAGCTTGTTTTACTCTAAATATATTATATTATTATTATTGTTATTATTATTATTCTTTAAAGCAGATTTACTTTCTCTCCCCCTCCCCCCCCCCTCTCTGTTGCGTCTATGTTAATTTATAATTACGTGTTATAAAAATTTAAAGTTCTCAAATTTCCGTCCTTCTAGTATTAAAGTGATTAAATTTTATTTTCACTAAACAATTAGAATTAATGCTGGACATTGAAAGTAATTAAATACTCTGCTTGAATATCATAGTAATATGATAGTCGCGTAGAATGTATAGAATACGCAGAATACATACGACTTACGTTTTTAGTTCCAAAGCGACATGCGAATGTTTCGAATGAAAATATTTTTCCGATAGAAGCGATATTTAAAATAAACTTTAAGCGATTATAATTATTACCATTTTTATTACCAGACAACTGTAGAGCTTCGTTGATACTTGTGTTGAGAGAAAAATGATTCGTGGAGCCCGAGTCATCTTCGGACGCTTCGTAGCTTGAAACGCCTCCGCAACCATCGTTACTGTCCTTCAAATTTTTCGAAAGGCTTTCGTCTAATTTTTCACGATCCTGCACCGCTTGAGACGTTGTATCGTCATTCTCGTTCTCTTTCACACTCTCAAACTTTTCGCTAACGTCGACTCGATCGATCTCTGTTTTCTTAAAGTCCGTATCCTCTTTTACGTTCAACGCCTCTAACAGAATCTCAGCGGAAGCGCAGGCTGCTTTCCAAGTAACATCTTCCGACACGGTATAATTGGATGTATCGGATCGTTTTAAAATCCTAGGTGAATTTTCAAGGGAGAAGGTAGGAGGTGGTACGATCGGAGTCGCCGGGAAAGGCACTTTCATTGTATTTGCGAAAGTATTAACATCGTTAGATATAGGTGTTGCGGTAGGTCGAGATACAGGAGTGGACGATGCCGGACCGCAAAACGTTTTCTCTTTGTTGTTAACGTAATGATTGCGATGATTGTTCGAGGTCCCGTTGGTAACGTTTCGAGACGCGGAGCTCTCTAAACGACGATTTGATCTTCTTTGATGTCTTTTTTTTGGCACGTTGTAACTTCCTGGTTTCATGTATACTCGAACATCTTCGGAACTGTCATATTCTTCGGGTACCTGCTGCACTTGAACGCGATTACTGATCAAATTATAAGCGTTCCAGGGTGTAGTTTGAACGCTCTGTATATTTTGCAGCGTGTGGAACTGACGATTTGCGTCGATATGCAACTGTCTGATGCAACTACCGAGATCCATGGCATTCTTTGACATTTCTGCGCGCGTCGACCCACGTGGCACAACAGTCTCCGTATTCACATCCGCCGGATTCATAAATGGCATTTGTCTGTTATCAGAGTTTCTCATACTGGCGAACCAAGCTGACAAATTGGCAGTCATCTCTTCCGATGATTTTTCCGGGATACTCGGTTCGATTTGGCTAAGCAGCGTCATCTTATCCTTTGGCACAGCCGCTAGCTCCAGTTGACTCGTGGACGATTTGCCAACATAAACCAAATCCATATTCGTTTTATTCCTGTGATTTTGTTCGAAGCTCTTTGAATTTTTGTTACCGTAATCTACCGTATACGGCGGACAAATAGCGTAACTAGGATAAAAATTTTCGTGGTCGTTGGTGGCTGGAAAGTATATAGATTCTAAACTAATGGAAGGGTTCAGAAACGAAGATTCCACCCTCGATAAACATTTTTGAGCATAATTGCTCTCACAATTTTCATCTAACTGTCGCTGTAGTCTAAACACGGTGTCGGCATTTTCCTGCGGCGAAACTTTATTTTCGGGGAATTCTTGTTTCTTCTCCTTGAATAACCATTGTCTAGAAGGATCCTGATTGCTTTCCGTAAGAATTTTGCTTCTTAGGTGAAAAAACTCTGCGTTCAACGATTGCGTGGATGTGTCCGTCTTGGCAGAGGACGAGCTTCCTCTCGAACGAAATCTACTATTCGGTTGACCTGCAGGTTCCGCGTGCCCTAAGAACATATCAGGCACGGATTTCGTGCTGTCTATTGTCGTTAGGTTCTCAGTAACGGTCCACTTACTTCGTAATTTTGATTCTTTTTGGGACGGCTGTTTCTCCTGGCTGGAATTGTACAGGCTGAAATTTCGTAGGCTGCCGGTCGATAACTGCGCACCGTTACTGGAATCTCGATTGTTCTTTTTATTATCGGGCTTCTGTTTTGATGTAATCATAGTTGAAGATGGATCAAACAAGTCGCGATTCGTGTAAACTGAAACGTCACCTGGAAAAGAGGTTCCAAATGATTCTGGTCTTTGCTCGAAATTAGAAGCATTGCCGTTTTCTTCGAGCTTTAAGAAGGCGTGGATGATCTGATTCAGTAGCTCGTGTGTGCTCTCTTCCCACAAACGAAAGCATCTCAGCAACTCGCAGTCGAATTTATCGTTCAAGCTTGGATAGTGCTGCTTGTTCAAATAATTATCAAGAACAAGCCAACCGTTGCTAATGCGCAACAAAGCGTTTATCAGATCGCCGACGAAAACACGATCTCCGGCGAAAATTGGGAAACAAGTGGAAGATTTGGTAACTGCTGTTTTAGTGGCGGTAGACAGATTTTTTAACCAACTGCATCTGGCGTTTGTTTTGCAACTATCGTTTAAAACGATTTCGGCTTCCGTGCATCCCCAATAAATGACTTTTCGCAACAGTTCCGGATACTGTGTCCTATCCAGGCACGGTCCGTCCGTTTGAACAGCTATCGACGTACCACTCCCATAATCCGCACAAAATTCGGTGAACCAAGTATTCTTATTTGACGCGGTATCGCCAGCTCCGCTAAACAACGGCGTCGAATTGGATTTCTCGGTTTTCGTTTCCTCCTTATTAATATCGTTCGAAGATATGTTGCAAAGCGCTGAAACCATCTTTTCAGCCTCGATCGTAAAATCGAAGCTGGTAGATGATTCGTCGGAATAATGTTCCTCCTGCGCTTTTGTACACACGTTCGATGTAGCTTTTTCCGAAGAACTCGTCTTGGTTTCTCGGTTAGCCTCATCCTCTGTACTCGGTTTTATGTTGAACAAGTCGTTACAGGGAGAGGTAATCGTTTGAAGGGGCCATTCGTCGTAATTTTCAGAAGATATCGGGGTAACCCGAGAGGTATCGACTGTAGGTATTTTGTTTTTGCCGACTTTAAGAGGCGCAATGTCAAGTGTGGCAGCAGTGACTACAGGTTTGTCTCTCTGTAGGCTACCGTAGACTAAACTCGCTGGATGATTAGGGTAGATTTGATTAGAGTGTACTGTTTGAACAGGACCCGTGACTTGGCCGTTGGTGAAATTTGCCGTAGCTGCGTACGGATTGAGATTAGGAAATTGAAACGCTGAATTGCCATTAATTGTTTGCAAGTTGCAAGTGTTTGTAGCTGAGATATTATAATAGGAGCTGTGCGATAGTTGTTCCTGTTGTTGAATATTTTGTCGATCTTGAATTAGACAAAACGTTTGTACATCCGGAGGCTTAAAGTAGGGCTGTGGTATCAACGTAATTCCGGAATTGTTGTACTGATCGCCAGAGAAAGAGCCATGCGTGTACGTCGAGGAAGCAATTAAAAAGGAAGTAGTTGGTGGAGGTATCGGAGCATTGTTCGTCGTTTGATCATATAGAACCAAAGGTTTCGGGCTGTAGGATAACTGTTGTTGAATATGCTGCTGCTGCTGTTGTTGTTGGCAATATTGTTGACTTCGTACGAGCTTATTTTTGGCTGGCCATCTGCTGCTTTTGCCTATATTCATGGGTGGGTTTGTACGAAAATTTTAGAAAACTGAAACTGTTATTTAATATAAACATTGATACCGATAATTGATAACAATTAATATTTTGCGTCAACGATAATATCATTCTCATTCTACAAAATTCATTTTGTATATCTGTTATTAATTATTAATTCTTTCCTTCCCGCCCATTAAAAAAATATTCTTGAAATCCAAAAAAAAAAAGAGAAAATATAATCGATAAAAGCAAGATCCTATTAACTCGATCAGTGATAAAACGAATTCTGTGGCTGTCGATAAAAAGATTGCAGTCGGTGGAAGTATGTAATCGTTAATCTGGTGCAAATAACGGTCACATCTTTTACTCGTTTAAAGATTAACTAATTATCGTAATATTTTTTAAAGCTATCTTTTTTTTAAATATTTAAAATGAACCAAATTTTAAAGGGAAACGTAGTTACACCTTGTATATGCAAAGGAGCAGGATTAGCGAGACCAGCGTTACGTTGCGTTCCTGGATAAATACACGAGGGATGCAGACCACTTCCGCATGCTTGAAGAGTTAACGTCGGATTAGCTATAGGACCATAAAGAATTTGTTGTTGCTGCGGATGTACGAGGGACGACGGGGTTGATGCGGACGGAATCGAAGATTGTATGGACGATCGACTAGCTCGTGCGGCTGTAGGGTGCATGATCCACCTAACCCCGGCTTGAATACGATCCTCTCGTTGTCTTCTTACTTTTCAACCTCTGTTTAAGGAAATAATTTATTCTATTTATCATACGCGCCTAAGATTCATAATTTCGAATCGATGCGCGAAGCATTGTTACTTTTGTATTAAATCATTTTGAATTAAAATAAAATAAAATTGAAGAGAAATGTTGTTAACAAACGATACGTATAGCTAACGATATTTTATCCAAACGAAATGAACTTGGCTACTATGTCAGCTGTTATTTGACACGTCGTTAACCTAAGCACATTTCCCTTTGATTTATTTTATGCATATACAACGACGAAGAAATTTCGTTTTACCTGATATTCAGATGCCTCTTTGTTCCTCTTGAGTAAACCATTTGTGTTCGGTAAACGATGCAATAATATAATCGATGACGAAAAGAGTGACAAAGTAAGGGAATGTCTTCACGGGGACGACAGGTAATGAGATAAAATCATATCGAGCTTAAATAGGTACAGTACAGGAGAACAGAAAAAGGAAAGGGTTTAAACTCTTAACGAATGAACTTGCGGTTAAATCAAAGAACTCGATGTTAATCCAGGATTTTCCAAAATTGCTCCACTCCTTTCTCGAGTCAACAAATGTACATGTTGTCGTTTTTCTCGTCTAACGTTTCTTCTCTCACGGAAACAAATCGAAATTCCTTGCGAACGAGAAATGACCAAACTTATATATACATATTGAAAGGCAAATGGTAATCTACGAAATGAAAGTCAACGAACATCACGAAGAAAAATGGCAGATTACTGGCTGTTGACCTAAAACAAAATTCTCTACACGGAACAATGAAACGAGCGAAAAATTTGACGTACGGCGTGGGTATTTTTATCCATGAATTATCTAACGTTTTCAACGTATCTGTTAATCTTGTATAAATTTCAAATATTTTCGATCCCATTAAATCACATAAAAATAGATATGTTTCGCGATCGATTTTAAGAATAAAGTAAATTATAAAATTCAACGCATTTAAAACGACTTCAGATATAAATAATTCCAACGAACGTCGATTGCATTTTATTGAAATACGTGTAACGTAAATCATGCTAGATTTAGATAATGCACCTTTTTCATGTATAAAAAGATTCTCTCTCTAACGTCTAAGAAAAGCATGAATTCATTCTCGATACGAGTTGTTCGTTATATTGTTTGATAGGATGTAAGGAAAATAAGAGACTTGATATTCTCCGCAACGGCAACCCTGATATATTTTTCTCGCTTCGCACAAAAACATATCATACAGATGTTTTTTCGCGAAGGTTGTCACAACATATAGACTTTCAACAAGTTGCGTAATTATTACATATGTAATATCATTCTTAAGCTCTATGCAGAAAATTGTCGAGTGAACACAATGTGACTGTCGTCACACCTTCAGCACCTAAATTGAAGATTTTCAAGAAGATTTATGCATGATCGAGGAGTGCTCGCCAAGCTGTTCGACATTTCGCAAAAAGTACCAAAGATCACGCCGTTCCTGAATCTCTGCACGATCTTTTCGTGAAAGCTAGTCTAAGATATGTAATTATCTAAATTATCTCATTAAAAATTTATATACGAATATCACTATAGAATACGTTAGCAGATGTGTGTATGCGATACTTTCTTGATAGAAATATCTATTTACTTTCCTAAGACACGCTTTTATATATTCTTCAATTAATTCTATAGCGACATTATAAAAGCAATTACACGTAAGAGATTGGTAATTACGTTAATTTTTCTTCTTGGTATATTTCACTTGGAAACGTCCAGATAATCAGGAACAGCAGGAATATCTCGTCTAAAACTACTATAATCTTGAACCGATGGACAGCCGGAGGCAGAAAGCCACCGCAGTGTCTTTAGAATTTCGAATGAAACGTATTCTCGTCGAGAATTTTTCCGTTCGTTCGTACATTTCGAGGTCGCCAGCGTTTGTTCTCGAAATGCAACGTGAAATTCTAGATAGAAGAAGACATTTTGCGCTTTAAGTGCTGTTTCGATTGTTTTATACGCTTTTTTCTTTCATTGACGACGAAAGTGTGGGAAGTGTGTGAGATAGTATTTGCTCTGAAACGCATCGTCCTCTCCACTTTCGCTTACTTCCGATCCGTTAAAATGCGAAGTCGAAGCTGCTTGCAGGTACTAACGATCTCGGACGCATCTCTTCGTCGACTGGTCGAGTGTATATTAATTTTCTCAAAATTAATTACGAATGTATGCTAGAAGAACACTGCCAATAACACACGACAGAATCAGAGACGTCGGTGGTAAAACGTTTGGTGTTGCCGTGTTACAAAAGTCTGTCAAACACGAACAGACTTCCTGACGACCGCCAAAACCGCTTCTTTGGTAACACTTTCCTTTATAACTTGACTCGTCCCATCCGCAACCTCTTATGACTCGGGTATCAGGTGGAACTGTTTCAAACACACAGTAATAGTTCAGTCTATCTTATTTACTAATAATCGATACGATATTATGAAACTAATAAGTTGTATTCTATGTTGTGTGCGAAATATCAAATTACTTGAGCCAGTACTGTATCATAACTGGTATTGCGCTAATCACGCCGGTGCGTGACCACGTATTGCAATTTTCTACAACGTAATAAGGATACTGTATTAGTCTAGGTTAATAGTAATAGCGCACTAAAGTTATAGTAACCCATTAAAGTTACTGGTTCTCTAAAAGATTGGTATTGTTAGCATCGTAGCTGTTACAGTTGCCTTCATCAATTTTTCGTTGAAACGTATTTTAATGATATCGAAATAAGATAACATAAACGAATATAAATAAAGACGATTAAGAATTTATTTTAGAGATATTTCATATTAAATGAAATATTAAAATAAATTAAAGAATATTTCAGAAATATTATAAGAACTATAATTTAAAAAAGATTTTCTTTTTCCAAGGATCTGAATGTCACTTACGTCCATTAACGCTGAACTCGATTACTTGCGTAATCTTCCGGCACATGGTATATTTCGAGCCGTTTTTGAGGTCGGAGCAATCTTTTTTGAGGGCGTCGGGTGGATTGTCATCGGCGCATCGACTGTCGTTGTGACTGTTGCAAAGATAGCATTGCATCGCGTTTATGCCTAGAACATAATAATGATTTGCTTAAAAATTCTTCCCTCACAAAAGTTTATTCTCTTAAAGCTATAAATAAATTGCGAGTGTCCATATATTTATGAGAAATTAAAAGCTGTAAAAATGCACAAAAGGGAACGATAGGCGATGAGATAGTGGGCAAAAATATATGAATGAAATGAAAAGAAACGAATCTCCGGGTAGGTTCTATTTTTTACAGTTGTTTTGATGACTTCTCGTCGTACAAAAATACAGACTTGGATAAATAGTTGTGATTTCGATATAACTACATCTTTCATATTAATGAAACTTATAATATCTTCATCAACGCAGATAAATTTACATGATAATTGTTTTAATGTGACTAGGTATTATCCGCATTGCGGTAGCGTAGATAATTTATATTCAGTTTCGTAATTACATGAAACACGAGGTTATAAAAATATTATTGGATGGTTGATAAGAGAGGTCACTGTGAAACGAAGATAATGCGATAATTTAAACTTTCATGCCAGGGGGATCGTGGTACTATTTTCTTCTAAATGCGTTTTATGTCAGCACAATTGAATAATTTGTTGTAGTTATGTATACGCGTCTGTTTATATGGGTCAACGTTTGGACACTCGGATTACCACAGAGCATCGTAATTTAGCTGTCTTTCATGAAGTTTGTTTTATAAAAACCAGGAAACGTTTCGAAATGGTATACATTCCCATTGAATAAAGGTTCATTGTACTTCCGACCCTACTGATATAAAAATCAATGCAGCTATCTGGCCTGGAAAGCCATAGCTACAATAAGTTTACGCGCTTGTCTTCGCGTTTTAATCTTGTCTCTACGGTCATTCATTTTTTTGAGCGTAATAGGACATAAATAACGAATGTCTAACAGTATAATTTACATAACGAACTAACATAGCAATAAATATCATAATCACTTAAGAGATTAAACGGACTACAAATTAAGAAATGTTAGAAACGAAAAGATAATTATAAAAATGTCGAATATCATTTCAATGTTGATACCGATGTAAGTAACCACTTTCTGTTCTTGAGTTTTATATTCCACGATAAACATGAAATTTTATACAAGTGACTTGGAATGTGTTGTGTATGTGAAAACTGCTTTGCGCATAGCTGGTCGTCATTGATCTCACTAACGTTCGCACCAGTCATTTGGTTAAATCAAACCGCGGAATTATAGGTACTTTTTGGACCATACAATTTCGATCGTTTAACTTCATGAAGATTATTTCATATTCAATTGCTTCCGCAAACAACGTACGGCATATTATATACGCTCGTCCTTATTGTTAAACCAGCTGAAACAACGACGTCGCATTTAAACGCTTCCCTCGAACGAGGAAGCTAGTTGATCCACTTTTCGAATAGGGTATACCATGACTTTATTGACGAGAATTAAAAGGAACTAGGCGAATATGGAGGAAAAGGGAATAAGAATTATACATTAAAAGTAAATGTGTCGCGAATTTCGATTAATTTATATTATATTTTTTAATTTATTTAGATAGTCGTAACCAAGAAAGATATAAAAAACAAAAGAATAATTACATAATATACTGGCACATCGCACGTTCAATCAAATCGAAACAAGTACAGTAATTATTTTTTCAATTAAAGAATGTAAGTTAACATAACGAAGTATTATCGTAGAGAAACGGAGACCGAACTATTTATCAGTTACATCACACACTGAACGACGCGATTCAGGAAATGAACTTTTATACGATTATACGACTATAACGTAGTAAAAAAAACCAAAAACAAAGAGGAACAAAAAAAAGGAGAAAAACAAGGAAATGGCGATAAAAGTAGGTCTTTTAGAGAAGGATACGAGGATCGATAGGAAGCAGACTCGTAAACCCGCTCCGATCGTTGAACCAAAGACAGCACAGACTCGACGCGTAGACGCTTACCATAAAAACCGAGAATGACCAATAGGCAAACGACGAGGATGAGAAAGCGCTTCATGTTGATTTCGGTATTATCCTGGCACGTCCTTCTACGATTAACGTTTCTCGCGGTCACTGGCGTAGATTACGCGCGACCGAGCGGTGGGAAAGAGAGAGAACGCGGTCAGATCAGGGGTTGACGAGGCCAACCATCCGGCCTCGACAGCTGCTGAAGCACTGTTCGCGTTGGCTGTCGTTCGGCGCGATTGCAGCGCAAGCCCGCAACTAAGGCGACGATGCTTACACCACTGATAGAATCATGAATACGTGATTGCGCGCGAGGAATACTAAGGTCGACAAGACGAGGCGAGACGAATGGGAAAAACGATCTCGCCCCAACGAATAATCCAAGGACCAAACGATCTAGCCACGGTCGCGCGAAAGCTTCGTCGCTTTTTGCGGTCCGCGATTTGGATTCTCGTTTTCCACGTTGCGTTGTACAGATTTTCTACCGTTGCTGCTATACTCGCCATATCAAGAAATCAATATTTTTGACGAACAATCAGTAGAAGGATTGCTGCTACCTGGGATTGGTTTTTACTGTGTTTCAGTGATTGCACGCTTTTTATTTTTGCCAAAAATATCGCTAGTAACAATAAGTCTACGTACAAAATACTCCATACTCCTATCAGTGGTAACTACTAAGTACCAGAAATCTAATTGAAGCATTTTGTTACAAACGCGCGGGGTGTTTTGGAAAGTGTCGTAGAATTATCAAACAGGGTATGATTTCTCATAAAAAAAAAGGTTGATTCGTAACAAAGACCAACGTTCTCTTAAATACGGGTTGGTCCTCGAGAAAGTTGATCTCGAAAATGAAGCAAGTATATCTGCGTTTTATTCGATATTGATAAATCAATTCAAACTGATAGCTCGTATCGACAACTGGTAAGATGGTAAACAACAATTTACAACATTATTCGTGATTATGAACGCAATCGTGTACAGAAACATAGGCGAACATTGAAATCAACAATCTAAAGTTAAATCTATTTTGCGAAACATCCTGTATAATTTTTCTTCTTAAATTATCACGAATAACGAGTTCACCTATGCGCACTAATATGTTCACTTGATTTGACAGTCTTCCTCCGATACGATTTTGCAATCTCGTCGTTTATGTCATACAAGTGGGTGGTATTACAATTTTCTAATTTACTCAAGATATTTCTTTAATTTTTAAAGTATACGCAACCTTCGATTTTGAAATTGTCCGCGAAATCTCTTAAAATTTTGCCAGCGTATATCATCTCGTCGTTTCAAAGGTTCAGAATTGGTTATCCTTGGGATGAACCATATAAACGTCGTTTGTCATGTTTCAATGAAACTCAAATTAATTTTTTAAGAAGTACCAACAATTATCCAGATATAACGTTAAATATACCATGTATGATAATAAACAACAAATATTGTTGGAATGTTTCTACTTCCTCCTAGGAAGTATAATTAGAATGTTAACTTTCTGTAGCAATCTAAAGCCTTAATCGTCGAGGATAAAAAATACGATTGTTTTGACGGATAAGGCAGGGCTGGATGTTAAATAGGGAAGGCCGTGGGCGGTACGAAGAGCTTTATGTTCAAATGGAGCGTAAAGTGGTGGTTTGGAACACGATAAGTGGATAATATCCCTTTTCCTGTGACACACTGAACGTCATGAAATGTCATGGAAGCTACTGTAATAAGTTGCACGCGAACAATACGGAAAGGAACGTGAAGGATATTTTTCCACTCTTGCTATTAAGCTTCTGAATCATCGTTCCTTATGACCTATTTTTTTAAACTCGCCAGCGGAAGTAATGAGAACAAAATACTTAAGCTTATTGTTATTTGTCCCATTTGGATATAAAGATAAGTCTTTTATATGTTGTTAATTAAAAACAAATAAAAAAAAATTGGCAGTAATATATAATAACAAATAATTAATAACCGTAATATCTTATGCTAAGGGGAAATACTGATTAGAAAATAAGAAATATTTCTGCTTGTATAACCAGATTGTTTGACATTTTTTATATGCGTATTATTATTATTTAATGTTTGCATTAATTTAGAACACGTACATGTTTCTGCTTAAGAATATGATGTGGCTAATGTAAACAGTGAAATTATTTTCGTAATAAAATCTGTGAAAATGATACAGAACTGAAACGTATTGAATTTACTGAAAGTCATATATGTGATCTGATTTTCACTGCACGTTGCTCGTCGCAGTTAGTATTTAACTTATTTAGCAACATAGTGAGTCCCTGACACCTCTTCGATGATTATATTTTAAGTGATAAGTATTCTGAAATCTTTTAAAAATGTAACAATGGGATCACTTTTCTACTAATAATGAGGAATCTATCACTGCCAACGAATACTCTTCTCAATTTTTGCACGTTATTTCAAGAATTTACGTGTAATGATTTATATGCATCATAAATTATAAATAAATGTAATATAAATTATAAATTATATGCATTCTAAGAGATAGAATAATTCGAATAATTTCCAAGTTCCATAATATCTTTAAGATGAATTATGAATATTTTAATACTTTTTTGTAGAAGATCGATCACATTGCTTAGGCCAATCTACTCAAAGGCACGAACTTCAGTTTCCACAATACAATACAATAAAAATACATCTTGTAAACGGTGTAAAATACAGTACAATCTTTTCTTATGACATTCTTTCATTATTAATAATTCATATCTTTTTTTTACTTTTCCAAGGTTCATGCTATAGCGGCATTTGTACTAATTAAGAATCAGTTCGGCCTTTTTGTTTCAGATGACCAGAAGGGTTGAAATCATCACGTCAGGACACTTTTTTTGGACCCTCCACTTTGCCAGCTCAAAACTTTGTGAATTTTGAGTTTTTTTTCGGTTAATTTTTTAAAATATCAACAGATAAATGATAAAAAAATGGATAGTGAAAATATTTTTTGTTTCGTTTGCACAGAGCTTCAAAAACCGCCCGAAATTCATGCCTCTAGACTAGAATACCCTCTTAACTCACCTGTCGTTTAAGAAATACATTTCGTTTGAATTGTGTAAAACATCGCGTGTATCTTGATAAACATAAAACTCAAAATAAAATCTTTCTTAGAATTTATATTTACATTGAACTTATATAAAGTCATAAAATAGTGTGCATGATAAATATTTAGTTCAAGTTTTTTATCCATATTCGATAGTCTTACATGATCACATTGAAATAAATACTTCATATCTTGAATATGAAATACGTATTTCCCTTAAAACAACTAGGATATATATAACGCGTGCTGTCAACAGCATAACGTTGCTCTAGTTTTAAGTATTTAACAAATTTATACATTTCATCATCATATTTGAATCAATTGATAATTGTAGACATTTCATATATAATATTATCAGTGTTATAATATACCTAAATATACTTATATTAAAAATGAGATTACACGAATATTTATACCACACAAACATTTTTTCTTTAATGTGATATTACCTCTTCAAGTAAGAAATAAAATAGGAATTTAATTCTACGTTTTTATTAAGCATTTAAATAATTTTCAAATATTAATTTACTTGCAAATTTTTCCACGTGAAATTTTTATTCCGTAACAGTAACAGATACGTTATCTTATATTTCATCTAAATGAATTGAAACTGCCCTATGATATAGATATTAATGTTTAAGATTTTGCAATTTACAGTTTATCTAAATTGTTATAATTACACTTTTTTGTATGAAGATTTAAATTATAATATTGTGAATTTATTCTTTAAAAATATATAAAACTATAATAAATTAAGCTATCCCCCTTTTTAAATTGAATATTTCTAATATTATTATTTTTGTTTCAATGAAACTTTACAGTTCCTCTTATTATTCTATAGTTTTTTGTATTTTAAGGCTGTAGCGGTAACACTGTTTAGTGATAACATGAAATTAAATTTAAAGACACTTTAGAAACAAATTCTTCCACGCATCACGAAAATAGCTATGTATTGATTTTGTCACGTTTATGTCTAAGAGGTATTTACTAAATTTTTATGTCAAAGTTAGTGAAAAATTGTTAAATTAAATTGATTGTTTCTGTTTCGCTTGGACAATATTTATTACTGTATAAGTTAATATATAGAAAGTTATGTAAAGCGTTGCAATACGTGGATAAAAGTGCAGAAAATAAATTTTTCATTTCGGTCACATTTGTCAAGGTATGATTATATAACCTTTCAATCATTATTATTATTACTCTCAATAGTAATATTCATTCCCATCATTCTTTTAGCTACATCTTACGATAGTCAAATAAAAAATAATGTTACAGTAATTTAGATAAAGTGGCTGTAATTTGAGAAAATTCGACAATTGGTGAACAAATGTTAAATAAATTGTAAATATAGAAACGCAAAAGAAAGCTTAAAATGCGTGTAAAAGTAAATGCATTACATATACTGTTGCTTTTACTTGTATTTCAAAGAGGTAAGTTTCATAAAAGAAATATCATGTTTATCAATTGTAGATAAAACAGAATATATGTTTATCAATTACGAATAAAGTGGAATGCAGACAGATATATACTGACTGTTAGTAAATTGAAGCAATAAACTACACAAATAAAGCGAACAATACTTTTAGAATAAGTTTCATTTTGCATATTTTCTTTAATGCTCTGCTAATCGTTTCGATTTTCTTTATGGTTATTGTAGGAAAAATTTTCAAACGTTTCTTTATTCCAAATTTTGTTATATTCTGTTTTATAAATATAAATAACAAACAAAAATAAAATATGTTATTCATTAATGATGATAATACTATCATACTTTATATTAATCTTCTTATATACGTAAATTCATATCTGATACGTTATTGACACGCATAAGAAGAATCGAAAGCTATTACGTGTTATCAATGTAACAGTAAAAGGGATCAAGATTGCACTATTAATACGGCGGATATAAGATATTTGAAGCCATGCTCCTCGTCACAAGCATTTTGTCGTAAAGCTGTGTACATATGTAAGTTGATAATCACAATTTCTCTTTTACATTTCTTTACTTATTTATTATAATTATTTCTTTCTGTTATTTTGAAAGTTACATTATCTTTCATTGGTATCACGTACATTAAACTATTATTTCTTTACTTTTCGGAATATCTTTGCGATATAGAAGATAAATTGTAAGCTAATCGTAAACTAATCACATAATTTTTAGATTATTTTATGAATTCTCACGAGTACATAATAATACGCGAGTGTGCAAAATGGGGAAGTTCTGACAACGAATGTTATAGAGGTCGTTACCCACGCGATAGTTATCAATTTGTATGCGAATGTAAGAGTACAGGATGCAATCGATCTACGACATTCTCATCCATGACGACCACAGTTCTGTATGTTTTGTGTCAATTTATAGTTTTTCTCGTTAGAAGTCCTACCTGACAAACGAAAAATGCCTGAAAAATGGCATTTCATTACTAATATATTACGATAAAGTAAATAAATAAATAGATACATCTAATTGATCGTCCGGATAATATAAAATGTAATAAAAATAAAATATGTATATTATTAGAAAGAGTATCTATTAAAAGATATAGCAAGTGCGTGAAAACGATGCCATTTAAATTAAAAGGAAAATAGAACGAAACAGAAAGTGGTTTTATATATATTAGAAATAAAAAAATACTGCGTTACTGTACATTTTTGCAACTTACGCAATCTAAAGTAGTTGGTACATACAGTCGTCCCGAAAAGTAAGTTAACGCTTCCACTGGAAGTTTAAACGTAATATCCTTAACTTACTTTCCAGAGCGGCTGTAAATAGATTTTATTATTTCTAGCCCATCCCCCGGCACTTTGCTTTCATTTTACAAAAAACCGAAACCAAATAAGTTATTCTATTTATTTAATATAAAATAATATAACTCTTAAAATCCAATTAAATTTGTGATATATTCGCAAATAATCTACGATATATGTATTAGGTTGTTCGGAAAGTGTTCTTTTTAACAGACACGTCTTTTACAATGATGCATCTTTATACAAACATGAAACCTAATCTATTAAACGTTTTGATCTTTATCTTGATAGAACAAAATGGATCATACGTAATTCAATAAAATAATATAAAATGGAAAATGTTGTGCATCCATTATTTCCTTATAAAACGAAGGAAACTTTTCGGACGACCTAATATATAATAATCTAAAGTAAATTGTTTTAGTTTTATCTCAAAGAATAAGAAGTTCATAAAACCAAAAACATGAAGTGAAAATTTTTTATTTCTTTTATCCTTTAAGTTCAAAGTACTAAATACAAGCATTACAATAATATATAGTATATATGTATATATATGTATACATTATAATAATATATAATAATGAATATACAGTTATAAAAACAGTTTTTATAAGCTACTGTATGAAGTTTTGTGGTTGAAATGTTTACACCAAACTGTAATAATATATAAATCATCTTGTAAGAAGATTATTAAGACGTAATAAATATGAAATAATAATTAATTGCGAGTGTTGCAAACGTACAGCACTTACCAAAAAGAAAACAACGATTACTAATCAATTTCAGTTTATAACTTTTGCAATTATAGGCCATACATTTTTTGTTTGTACAATGAAGACGACGCGACAAAGTTCATCTCACAATCAGTATGGATAGAATAGTTTTACACACCTTTCTTGTTTTTAACAAAATAAGAAATCTTTAAAGCACATTTGGAGTTGTTTCGGAGGAATCATGAAAATAAATCTAAGATGAAAGATATGACGAAACATATGAAAATATATTGTGAAAATAAAAAATCAATCTTCTACCGTTTTCTAAGGTCATCACATATCTTTTTCGAGAGAAAATGTCTATTTTTCTATCGCGTCTTCTTACGAATGTTACAGCTGCATTCGGGCATTTACGTATGTACGTATGTCTGAATCATGGCCTCTTAAGACGACTCTGAATATCAAAAAAGGAATGAAATTCCAGGACGAGGCTAAGGTGTTAAGAACATTAGAACTTACGGTAGTTGATACACTTTTTACGATGAGTGATCACGAACTGTAATGTCTTCTCTGTTTCTGACATAATAGTTTTCTGCGATGCATCATGTTTTATGGAACGATAGAAAAAACTGGCCACCATATATGTATGTTTCAAATTGGCCACGATTACACATAAGAGGATTATGTATTATTACGTACAATATGTACAAACTATATGTATAAAGTATTTCGTTTATTTCGAATTCCTTAAGATTTTAGTCACATTTACTGATAAAAGAGTTGTGTCTGCGCAAAGTTCTTTGATTCAGAACGACGGATCCTCTAATTCGCGTTTTGAACTTTATGATTTTCTCAATAACATCGCTTTCTTCAAGTTTTTCATGGTATTGATTATTTTTGAAAGTGACGCTACATGTTTCTATTTTTTACGGATCAGTACGCGTGTTTTCTCATCCAGGTAAGAAAATACTAAGGTATCTGTGTCCGAAAAGATTAGTTTGAAAAATATTTTAATTAACTTGAATTTTGTAAAATCTACCTTACGAAGGATAAGAGCAACACGACCACAAGAATACGCGTTTTCCTTATCTTTCGTATGATAAGCTTCGCACTGACATTATTTTAATGTAATTTAATGCTAATATTTTAATGTAATTTAATGCTAATATAGAACAAGAAGAAATTACATTTAATTATACACGTATTTGCGGATATTTTTGTGTGAACAGAATTTCGATGTTCGTCGTTCAATCAATATAAAATTGTTAATCTGAAACTACTGATAATGAAAATGAATGAAATAATCTGATTTAGGACTAAAATACCCCATAGTGTGCATACTATGATACAGATAAGTTGAGAGTCTATTTTTTATTTATTTCTTATTTAATTATACTAACGATAAGCTAAACTGTTACTTAACAGGTAATCTGCTACGAAGATGTTCTGTACTCTGCGCTGGGAGCCACAATAGATTCAAATATGCTCTGTAACATTTAATTTTTTGCAAAATATTATATCGTACTTGCGCGCTTTTATATCTGGATCATTCGCATGGTCGACAATTTTTTAGTCGATGAAATTTATCTTAATCGTTCCAAACGATTTAACGAAACTAGAGTCACCGATGACCATCGTGGCAGTGAACGCGTCAGACGCGAACCTTACGCGTTAGTTGAAAAGCCATCTGATACCGAAATCGATACACGCAGTTGGAATGTGAACGAATTAGCCAGTTATTCCCGACAATCTGTCGGAAACAATCGTTAGACAAGTCGCATTCCGGTCGTCCACCCACGTTGCCCTTATTATTACATCTGGTTGGCGGAACTTCTCCGAAGGAACATTTCGCGGATGTTGTTTGCTGATTTATCAGCATGAGAAAAGTTTCTTCTTTCCTCCCTTAATATCTTCCTTGATACGACATTTTTCCGAAAAGCAGGATATCTCTCGCGACGAATGTCAGCTAGCGCAAACAGCCACCACATAATCATCGATATGCGCGCATAGGGACCAGAATTATTTTTCCGCTTCGTTGTACGGGTATAAGCGCGTACATTTGTCATCACGAAACAACGATAATGTGGAAAAGCAAACGAGCAACGGAACAAAGTGTTATCGATGTGATGGCTTCATAAAATCATTGACTTCAGGCAGTGAAAAATAGCGTTATGTAGGAGCGACTCACTACGTCCAAGGTTCAAGCAAATGTAGGTAGTGTACGGTCATTCTTCCTCGTCCTCCATCACTCGCAACAGCGTCTCCGACCCTCCGCCGGCGGTATTATTACTATTTGGGTCGCAGCAATGTGGCGCCGAGCATCCTGACGTTCCCCGAACAGTTTTCACCAGCTATGCTTTCGTTAGTGCGCACCAACGATTCCTCCTGTATTACGAGAATCTTATAATGCATTTGTCTGTACGTAGCCGTTTTCTCTTCAACACAACTACGAAAATTGTTTGAACAGACCCTAATAAATTCTAATATATGCAGGTTTCGCAACATTGTAAACGCTGTTCTGTAAACGCTATTTGATCTTGTTTCTGAGTTAAGTTACTGTTTTGAGAATTCTTCTTATAAACAGAATTGGTATACTTTACTTAATCACTTATTATCGATACTTCTTATCTCGTTCGTTATTTGTAAATACTCTCACGGCATGAAAAATTATAAATGTGCATGTCTCGGAATTCTTTTTAGGAGAAACGTTAAATATTTTAAACAATAGCAGAAATTTGCTTTTATTAAGTGAATAAACTGAAAGAATTCATAATGTACTAAGGAAGTACGTATTTATGAACAGCGAGGTTGTATCCAGGTAAAATATAAAGTATTGACAAGATAATATCTGCAGCCTTGAATATTCTTGGAATACAAAATTACTTTATAAACAAAGTGGAACGAAACAAATATTTATAATGCTTGTTGCTCGTTTTTTCTTAGTTACGCTAGTATATATTAAAACATTCTGTATATCGAAATTAATAATGATAAAGAATAAATGGGTACAGAGTTCTTCAAAGTTTCAGTTATTAATTATAACTTGTTCTTTGCCATTGTAACAATAAATGCATAGTAAATATTGTATACAGGAGATAATCATGCACGTACCTTTTTATGACTCAATGGTATATTAGGTAATTCTGCATATGAAATAATACATTTAATTTATCAAAATTTTAGTAAATAAATCAAAAGCGACTGAAATTGACGAAATTCGTCAGACGTGTTACTTTTCAACGGAAAAAAGTTCTGTACATATTCATCCATTAAAAGATTTCTTAATGAACAATTTCTAGATCTATAGTCTAACTTTATTAACGAACTTGAACATACATAGTAGCTATATATGTACGTATAATAATTTACTTTTTTTTTGTTAACGTGTCTGTAACATTTTTTAAGTTTGTCACATTCTATTAGATTATTAATTAAATTTTAATTAAATATCTTTACTAATGGCGTATATTCATAATCTGTTTCTAAAATAATTTAACTATTAATCCGAGATAATGAGCTACATCCATTGTTCGAAAATTCGTTGATTGTCTGTGAAAACGATGCTCAACACGCGTTGAACGTATGCCAAGGGCATTATCTGCATTACAGAACGTTTCTTAGCTCCGAGGATAACTTGTTACTAAAGTAACGGGTATCATAATGGTGATACGACTCTGGGCTCAAATTTATTAGTTTGTCGTAATGCTTTCTAATATATCACCGAGAAAGGATTCACATGTATACATGTAGATATACATGTACATATACATGAAAATCGTCTTTAACTTGCGCTTATAAATTTGGGCAAGACACGGGCGATTTTAAAGTTACTTGAACCTACTTTCATTTATAATTTATTTATGATTTATAATTTATGATCAAGGAAATATATGTTCGAGACATACAAATTAAAATGTCTTGCAAGAGTTACACAGTCATATTGCTTTATTACTTCCACTTTTATAAAAAAATTTTATTGCATTTACACTCTATAAGAACCATATAAGACGTTCTAGCTATAAGGATAAAATTTGTTCCCTTCGAGAACTGCTTTTGTTACTATAGTGGATCGTGTGTGAATAACAGTCAATCGCATATCGTGTTTTATTTTCTTCTTCTTTTTCTTTTTTTTACTTTGACGCAGAAAAATATATTAGACAAAAGTCGAATAGCTACAAAGGAGACAGAATTTGACAGTGTAAATGAACATGTAAAGCATATATGAATTAGCGTATTGAAAGAGTCTAGGAAGAAATTGCTCAAGACACACCCAGAACAGGTCATTCTGATACCGTTTGAAGAAATGTAAAGGGGCAAATGTTGAAAATTCTGAACACATATTCTGAATAAAAATATTAAGAATAAGTGAGCCAACCGTACTCGATAGTTTTTAGTGTTTCGACAACTGATCGTTCCGTTAACCGGTTTTCTCATAATGGTTTCTGAGCAATTTCGTCGTACTTGAAGCGACAAATTTGACGAAATCAGTTACTGCTTTTAGCACTGTTTCTACTTTTTTCACTTTTCTCTTAAATGTAGTGAGAAAAAGACTCTCTTCATCGCTATTTTATATAGAATAATATATAAATGTAGTATCTTAATGGGTCTTAGAGGAAAGGACAAGTAATGATGTTTTGATTTGATAAATAATATTCGAAGCAACGAAATGAATACAATGCTGTTGTACGTCCTATTCTCACACGCGGCTTCCGACTTCCCGATTCACACTCTTCGGCTTCTACACTCGCTCGCTCTCGCTTCTCAAGTCACACTCTGCACACCTTTCGCATCCGTCTTCTCCGGCTTCTCAACTAACACTGACTTCAACGTCTCTTTGTCTTTTCCCGCCGTTCGAGACACGTGTCCCGAAACGCCCGTGGCCAGGGTACGCGGGCCCTTTCCACGAAACTATCCACTTAAAAAGGACCGACGACACATTGATGTACCCGACGATGCCGCGGCTCTCGCGACATTGTTTACGATTCGGCAGATATCTTAGGCCTTTTGTCCACGATACTACATTCGGCCATCCTGCAATAACATCTGCCCTCAGATGTGGTCTTCAATTTCGCTATCGGATGCGTCGTCTTCGGCGTTGAGGACCCAAGGCTTCATGAAGTCGGCGGTCGCCGATGTGTGCGTAGGCCCCTCATGCTCCCCTACTTCCGCATCGTTCGCAATACCCGGTACGGACCTAAAAATTTTCCCCCGAGTTTTAAACCCGGGCCAAATTGAGTTCTCTTAATTGCTACCAAATCTCCCCTTAGGTACTGCTTCGCACTCTTCCATCTTTTGTCGAAATTCCTTTTGTTTTCTTCTTGCGTCGCAGCGATCTTCCTTTTTGCGTCCTCACGTAACTCACGACGCTGTTTTTCGAAATTCACGCCCCACTCTTCGTTGATTAATCTTCTGGTTACATATCCATCGGCCTGACTGCACGTTGCGGCATCTAAAATCTTACGGACTTCAATGCCCTTCTTCTGTGCGCTTTTCAACCATGCAATCAGCCCGTCCTCACACTCAGCCACATACACAGCACCCGGCAGTGGATTTCTACTCGGGGTATCCGCATACTCTATATTTTTGTCCGGCCTATGACATACCTGACACTTAAAATCGCCTTCGTTTTTTCGCAACTTCACCAAGTCATCTATTTCTCTTTTCTCAGACGGCGCCAGTCTTCGCGGTCTTCGTGCCACGGGTTTGTCACTTTTCAAATCGACGTTCGCGGTTATCCCGACGTCCTGCTTTTTCTCCGTTTTATACCCCCTAACGATATCGCGAATCGCTTCACGGTAGTGAGGTTCCTCTACGTGCGCTACATCTATCTCGTCAAACTGTTCTATCACGTTGACCCTCAATATATCCGACGCGTCTTCGTGACCGTCAGTCTGCCCGTCGGCCGTCATTACCTTCGTAAATTCACCCGAGGTCTCATTGTCAGCGGAACTCTGACCATCAAACTTAAGTTTACAATTTCCTAGCGGTGGTGATCCTAACCTCGCATACTCGTCTGATCGTATGAACGTGAGATCACTACCCGTATCTACTAACGATATAATCTTACAGTCATCTATCGACATTTCTTTCACGTACTCCTTCTTCTCGGGCCTCGAGATGACGTAAGTCTCCTTTGGTCGTGCAGTACACTTCGCCGCAACATGTCCAAATTCGTTGCAGCTAAAGCACTTCACACCTTTCTCTTTCTTTGGACACGTAACACTTAAGTGATCGTCACCGCCGCAATTGAAGCACCTTTTGGGATCACTGCTCGTTTGCCTCGACTGCTTCCGTATTGCTGATCGTTCCGCTTCATCGTCCTTGCATTCCCCAAATTTTGTTTTCGCCCTCATCTCACTTTTCATCGCTTCATACCGCTTGAAGCGTTCCTTCAGCTGCTGCATATTCCTGGCCCCGTATAGTATGGCTTTATTCGCGACCTCATCGGGAATACCCTGGATAATATAGTCGATTACCGACTGTGTATCGACTCTTCCTTGTCCAGCAATCTCACGCATATTATACATATACTGAAGCAGACTCTCGTCTGTTCTTTTCGTTCTATGTGCTAATTCTTGATGTACCTCCCGGTCACTCACTATGTCTGGGAATTCATCTACCAACGCCTTTTTAAACTTCGCCCAGGACTTCGTGCATCGTTCTTGGCGTGCGAAAGCTTGAGCAGAGCCTGTGAGAAGCTTCCTGGCGAAAACCACCATGTGGATGTCCGACCAGCCACACACTTCCGCCATTTCCTCGAAATCCCTTATCCATTGGCTCATATTCGGTAGGTCATCTCCGCTGAATTTTCCTAACGAGTCTTTTACGTCTTCAAACGTTAACACCGTGCACTTAGGCTCGTCTTGCCTTCGTCGTCTTACCACTGGAGTCACCCAAACTCCACCGTCTTGACTACTGAGATCGTGATTCCCTGGACCGTTGCCGTCTAAACGGTCCCCAATCACGCCCATCTCATCGTCATCGTCGTCTTCTAAAACATCATCGTCGTCGTCGTCTTCTTCTCGTGCACCGTGTTCCCGCTCTAAGCGTACCGCAGCCAGCAATCGCGCTACCAGCTCGCGCTTTCTGCCCGCTAATCTCAGCCGTCGTTTTCTCAGCTCGTCTTTTAACTCAGGTATTCGCATCTGAGCCACCTGCTCGTCAGTCAAATCTGCTTCTCCTGCATTGTAGTCACTCATCGTTCCGAAATATCACTTTCATTTGTCACTTAGCGCTCTAGATCCCGGCTCGAGCCCCCAAAATTATGTAGTATCTTAGAGGAAAGGACGAGTAATGATGTTTTGATTTGATAAATAATATTCGAAGCAACGAAATGATTACAATGCTGTTGTACGTCCTATTCTCACACGCGGCTTCCGACTTCCCGATTCACACTCTTCGGCTTCTACACTCGCTCGCTCTCGCTTCTCAAGTCACACTCTGCACACCTTTTGCATCCGTCTTCTCCGGCTTCTCAACTAACACTGACTTCAACGTCTCTTTGTCTTTTCCCGCCGTTCGAGACACGTGTCCCGAAACGCCCGTGGCCAGGGTACGCGGGCTCTTTTCACGAAACTATCCACTTAAAAAGGACCGACGACACATTGATGTACCCGACGATGCCGCGGCTCTCGCGACATTGTTTACGATTCGGCAGATATCTTAGGCCTTTTGTCCATGATACTACATAAATATTTATGACATAAAAATATTTATAATACGTATAAGGAGGTCTGGAAAGAATAGTTTGGAAAGAAAATTCGGGGATGAGGTAAAAGATATTAAATTCAACTTTTCATAGCGCTGAACCTCATTTATTAACCACCCAAAATTCATCACATTCTGTTGTTTCAATACTGTTTATCTTGAATGTGACTTATGTATGACGTGGTTTAATGATATTACTATTATGCAACTGATATGCAGTATATCGCTACGTTTATGCACTGTGGACTATGGACGGTACTTCGGCTTTCTCGCGACATTGTTTATAGTTCGCCCGATATCTCTTAGACCTTTCATCCACGATACTACAATATTTTTCAGAAAAAAAAACAGTTTTCTTCGTTTGGTATGTCCTAAGGACCACGCCTAATACTTTCTTTCCGTTTTTACAAATGTAAAATATTTTCTCGCGTTAAGAATTAATATCGTCAATTAAGAGCTATTATTTATAATGTATTAAAAAATAACGTTCAATAAAACAAATGACTATCATCAACATTTTTTACACTTGATCTTCTCAGTAACAAATAATCTCACATTTTTACAGTTTGGAATGTTTTTAGCATGCTTTTCGTGTATAATTATGCGAAAATTATTTCTTATTCCCTCCTATGCAAATTATTATAACTTTAATTATTATTATAGTTGCTAATTCTTATAATTGTTATAATACAGAGCCAGCAGCATTATCGAGAGCTACCTCGTTTTATGTGTACCTACTGTATTGCAATCATCATTGCCTGTACACAAGGATTTGGGAAATTCACAGGAAAGATCAGACGTAAAAGTTTGGTCTCACAGAGCTGCTAAATAAATAAGAAAATATAAGCTTATCGTTCATGTTTTCTGATAAAATTTGATGGATTCGCCGTAATGATAATTTCAAGAATGACGTATGATTAATATCAGAGTTCAAAATTGCAAGAATTAGGAATTATTCTCTAGGAAATTCGGTATAATTAATACAAATTGAGGATTTAATATAGTATACGGGCTGTAAAATTCTTATTCTGAATGTGTTTTTCCAATAGCGTTTTAGGTCGCTAAAGCTGAAAATGAGTGTCATTTTTTACAGAAATTAGCGGTTTTAACAATTCGTTCTTATGAATGTTTTTTACGAAACATTCGTCGTTATGAACATCGACAAAGGTCATTGGACATACAGAGTGGATATACAGAGCGATAAGTGGTAAGTGGAAAAACAAGGGTTGGCACAGCCAATGTCAATGTTTCAAATGCCAATTTTTCTGCTCACCGCTTACCGCTTTCTGTTTGGTCGTGACCTCACGACACGGAGAGTGGAAAATAAAAAGGATAAGTCAAACCTAATCCAATACTAACGATTCAAACGCATACAGAGTAACCCTTCAGCGGATTAAGAGAATCAAATTTTGAAAAAAGTACCATCAAAATCCATAAGGACGTTACACATTAATAGATCGATTGCAATTTTTTACGCGTTATTTCCACGAAAAACGACCCTCATTTTTGGCTTCAGCAACTTCAGAAATCCCCAAAAAGTGTCATTCTAAGAGAATGTTTTGCAGTCCGGGTACTATACCACAGTTCAAATTGATATAACTGAAGTATTGTACAATTGATAAGTAAAATGAATGAATATACTGTAATAATCAGTCAAATATAATTGATGGATTAGTGTAGAATAAATGTAATTTTAAATATTACTTTTTATTCGCGAAATATTTTTAAACTGCATTCTTCGTCAGAAATCGTAATAATATGCAATCTCTTATAGTTAGAAAACGAAGTTTTCGCAACTTGCGACACAGACTATCTAGAAAAATATTAAAGTATATTATAGAAAGCTTTTACAATTTATTTACAAGAATTGAATTTAAATATTAATGAAAACACTCTTTTTAAACAAACATAAAATACATTATACTATTATGCTATTAAGAAAGGATTATTTCTTAACATTTTTCAGTTAGAATATGATTTTGCTATTTTTTATGCTTTAAAAGTTATGCAAGCGAATAATTCAAATTTTTCACCTGAACCAATATTGCCAACCAACCAACCAACATTGATGTTTGACATACGCAGGTATTTCTGAAGGATAACTTCTATACGTAAGATGAATTGTAGTGTACTATATTTACATATTTCTCGAGTTTTTCTTTGTTCTTTGTTTGATCCAATAACTCGCGTTCCTGTTTATAGGATTCCATAAATACTAAAGAACGTAAATGATATACCGGTCATAATTTCAACGACGAGAAGAGAAGCTTTTGTATTAACTTTTTCAAAATTTAATATAATTTCTATAATCTGCATTTACTCCTTTAAAATATTAAATCTCTTGCTGTATTATAAAAATATGGGCTGTCTACTTGGTATTAATTAAACAAAGTAAATCTATTTCGTAGTTCAATCTATTTCTGAATATTGCTTCACTGCACAGCATAAACAAGTGTCTGAATATCAGCAGGATATAAAAACAAGACAATTATTTGATAAAAAGGTAAGTGATAAATGATAGGATTGAATGCTATTCTTATGAAGCAATTGTTTACATATTTTCACGTTACTATGAACGATTCGTATTCTTTTAGAATAAGTAACACAATATTTTATCCTTTCGAGACTATTGGGACAACACGTCCCAAGATAATCTTCAGTATGTCAACTGGGATATATGTTTCCGAATTCAGTTGCTTATCTTTATTTACGTTACAGATATATGACATGCAAGAGGTCCACGATAGTGAGAGCAATACATAAATGAGCGAAATAAAAAAAAGGAAATTCACGTCGATAGTCTCACGTTATTAACATAACCTTATATATATATACATACATCTACAGCCTTTTATTTATGTACATATATAATACAATTTTTCCTATTCTCACTAAGGCCTGTTGAGACATATGTCTCCACTGTGAAGAACTGACGAGACTATATATCTCAATTTCAAAGTTATGCTTAACTTAATTTTTTTAACCATCGAATATACTACGGTACACGTTATATTACTGCATTCATGGTCGGAAAAAATACGCCTCAAAGGGGTTAAATTATTCCATCTTGTACACAAAGCAAGAAATACAGGGATAGTGCTGTGTTCGAAGTGATTAACGTGAGTAATTGTATATAATTATATTTTATCACTGTACAGACTTTTATTTAATTATTTGTCGAATGCGTATTATTTATTATTTGTACAATATTCATATTTATTTATGTTTAACTATTTAACTATTGCCATAAATTTCGTGGTTAGTATTCAAAGGTAGCGAACAAATGATACGAAAGGAAATCGATTAATATCTATTACAAAGTTAATCAAGAGAAGCACAATATTTGCCGACACAGGATTATGTATTTGAAAATAATTTGTTAAGACGAGATTATTTGCAAGAATAGAAAACCAAAGAAATATTTGAATAGATCGATTTGTAAACCGCGATGACGAAAATAAAGGAAGTTCTGTGCTAGATCTTATAGTAATTGCTAAATTCAAAACTGAGCTAGACGACGGCGTCGTTCGCGTCGTGGATAGGCGCCGCGGTGCCGGACGTCTCTCGTTTTCATCCTTCCCCTCCTTTATCCTGTTTTCTTTGCTATACCGTACTGATTTTACGCAAGAACGAAGTTTACGACGTATCCGACTACACAGCGAGCAAAATGACTGGACAACGATTAATGATGCTGTCTAATGAAAATTGCAGTACAATTTTATAAGCAGCGATTTTCTCGGAAATTTCAAAACTAAAAACGTTTGAACGAAAGAGGTCATAGCGAGTATAAATCGTAGGCGAAAAGCACGCACTTTATTAAATTTTCGTTCAACCGTAAAACTGAAAGAGTTCTAGTCATAGACGTACACTATTTATATAGACAATAAATGGGCAAAATAGCTTTAGCAGTTTACGAGGCGCAGCATAAACAATTCAAGCAACTGAACCGAGTCATTTATGAAATCAGGTTATTGTTATTCTCACTTGATTATTTCTAATCTAGTTAGCATTAGCAAAGAGTACTAGCGCAGAACAATATTTTTATACGTACAATTTTTATTGCCAATATATGATCATATTTCAATAGTTATAAATTTTATTTATTTCTTAATCGTCGTTAAATTTTAGTAAGCATCCTGATAAATTAAAGTGTATATCCTTTTTTAAATAGGAGAAGTAGTGAATGTAGCGAACAAGTAAGGTAGGCGTAGTTAAGTGGAATTAAACACTGCGTATTATCATGCCATATCTTAGCATCTTTGTGCCTTGATGCGTTACGCTGTCCTCAGACGATCAATACATATTGTCAATACAATACTGTCAATATTTATTGATAAACTGTGTCTTCGTTGAGATTCTTAAAATATTGACAATATTATTGATTGTCGAGGGAGACCCCTATAGAAATATGATTGCATGCTTTTATTTTCCGTAACGAAACTTTTTTCAGTATATTAATCCAAGTAAATGCAAACAATGATATTTTAATAATTTCCGGATAAGTGAATAATTTTTGTTTATTAACTTGTCAAAAAGATTGACAAGGGAAATTTTCAATTACGCTAGATGTTGGGAGTAGAATTTTGAAGAATTAGGAGCGAAATTTTACGCCAGATCTATAACATAACAGATAATAAATGTAATGTATAATAATTTTGAGGTACTTAGACTGTCTGCAAAAGTAAACTTAAATCGAATTAACGAAACTGATACTACCTGATCCAATTTGTACTTAATACACAAATATTAAGTGTTTTAATATTTTACCAGTAGTATACATTTCTTAAAAATCACAAAGTTATTTAAATAGTTAATAAGTTTCAGCATTATTAGACTATTCGTATCATACTAATTTCTTTCTAAACGTATGTTTGGAATAAACGTCTGAAACTTGTAATTTTTACACATATACTCAGATTGATTTCAAATTTTACTAGCATAGCGATATCTCATTACAGTGTTAATGAAAAAGATTTCAAAAAGTTTTATATAATACCTACAAATTAATATACTAATAAATTTCTCTATAATAAGAGTTCAAATACTTCCATAAGCCATTGTAGAGTTCATAAAAAAGTACGTTAGAATTTAGTATTGAAGACGATTGATTGAATTTAGTATTGAATTTAGTATTGAAGACGAGTTTAGAAAGACTTTATTATTATTATTTGGTAAGGATGAAAATAACAGAAGCAGAAAATATTGAATACATGAGAGACCACATTAAGGAAAGTAAGGAAAATTGAAAATAAATTTCATGCTTCGTAGGTAATTATTTCAAGATTTTTACGAAAAGTTTCTTGATATCATTGTATAAAAATGAATATCAACGAATCCTATTAATTTCTTCAATGAATAAGTGTCTTATTGTCACTGTACCAGTAGCACTCGATCAACGCGTGATTAGGAAAATATTAATGTTGGGTTAAAGAATGCGATGAGAATGTTGCGTTGTCATAGATGAGTGAACGTATCTATATCTAAATTACCTATAATAATTTTAAATTGATGCCACTTACGTACTTACGATGCTCTAACGTTAAATGAGCGACAGTGATAATAGTCTGCACGGTCGGAGGTCAGATCTAGAGGGAAATTCTGCGATTTTGCCAAAAATCGTCTAGAAGCTCACACCAGTGCAGACAATGTTTATCTCTTCCACGAAAAGGCATACTAAGAGCGAGTAGAATAGAAAAACGTTCGCAGTACTATAAAAGGATACTAATTGGAAATCACCTGTATTCAATAGGAATTATTGGTATACCATACTGAAAGTGTAGATATACTTTAGTATACACATTTCCAGAAACTAAACTAGGAATTATAGTAAATGGAAGGGACATGGCGGGATAGTAAAATTGGTCAGTGATTAAAATTTACAACTTTCATAATTGGAAGTGGCAATCGTAAAGAGTAGAGTCTCGCCTACGAATGTATCATGTCAACTCAGAATTAGGTCTTCCTTTACGCTGCCTGGATCTAGAAGAAGTGTATCTCCCTGTAAAGGAAACGATTAGATCAGTTGGATTACGCATGTTTGCTTAATAGGTAAATATATTGATTTATAAACTCCATTAACAACGAAACTGTTAAATAGGCTAATGATAATTAGACCAAATAATACAACAATGATTATTATTACTATTAAGGAATTTTGTGACTGTATTCTATTAGACATGTTTCGCTTTAGTTGCACCGAATATAATTATAATATATTATGACCATAGGTGACAATTAATAGTAAACAGTCAGTAAGACGGAACTTTCGTTGAAAGAAACAGTGGAAGACAAAATGTCTGCATTATTGGTCCTGCTATTAACTCATGGTAAGTCCTCATGTACTCTAAATATTATCAAATGAATGCGTTGTTTTCCTATTTTCTCATATAAGGAGAAATATTTCTAAGAGAAATATAGAAATTAAGCACTGGAGTGGTTAAAATATCTTCTCTGATAAAACACACGAGATCGTAGAATGACCTGGCACGTTATCTACAATCTACCTATGCGATATTTACATACACCGTGGGCCGTAATTCGTAGTGCGAGTGAAGTTGAGAATATTCTGCGTCTCAAGATAAGATGAAAATGAAGAATATCAAAATCGCTTTGTAGGTATCATTTTTTAGAGTCAATTTGTTTTAATATTATTTACAACTTGCCTTATGAACAGAAATTTGATTTCCGTTTAAAAAATTCAAGACGATCTGGAGTCAGTTATTCGAATCAATTCTTCTTCTTCTTTATTAGATTGCCGGTGAAAATAAGTGAAAATACATGAAAATGTATAAAAGGCGCATAACGCGAGAAAGTATATAAAATATTCGAATTCAATATTTCGTAATATTTAGTTATTAAATAATTTAGTACTTTTCATAATATTTAACAAGAGAAACAACAAATCTCTACTTCATTAGTTCACTGAATTTATGGTTGTTTCTGTTAAAATTTTACTATGCTGTTCTATGTTTTACAGTATGGTCACTTTGCATTTGAAAAATTACATTGAAGCGAATAATTTTTAAGAAATATATTTTCGTGTTTCGTACTACAAAAATATGGTCTGTGTGCCGTCTTTGTCATGGATATTGTTAGCTTTAATTAGGCTAATAGACAATTAACGTTCTTCGACGTATTCGCGCTGCCCTTCAACCCCCACGTCAATCGTTACTGCCACAATTTATACGGTTCTCTTTAGTAATGTGTTACTTTGATGTGATCTGCAAGGAAACGTATTTGGAATTCTTGCCAACTAGTTTTAAATGTATTTCCCACGTGGATTGTATACTAAATCTTAATTCAATGAGAGTTATACAATCCATGACTCATGGTTGATTAAACAGATGTGTACGTGACTAAACATATTAAATGTAAAATGTCTCATTTATCATGTTACGTAATATTTAAATTAGATAATATTTAAACTAGGTAAATGAATTAATATTTTTAATTGTACTGTATCAGGTATGTACATATATGAGAAATCAAAAATGTTTAATAAGATGTAAGTACTTCCAGTAGTAAATTCTATCACTTTATCATGTCACATAATTGTCGGTTGACGAAAGATATTTTGAGAGGAAGTATTCGCTCGTAACTAATGTAGCTAGTCGTCATACATTAAATGTATTTAAGGTCTGACTTTGATGAGCAGCGATTAATAAAGGTTCAGTTTTAATTATTAAAAATTATTGTAAATTATAGCGACAAGCAGTGTTGCGTAAGTTCATATTATCGATTTATTACTAATTACGTAACTTAACCAGTTTAATACTAAACCTATCGGCGCGGTCAAATTGACCGCTCTCGCGACTTATACACAAATTTAACCACATTTAAACTTTATCATATCACTTCATAATTTCTGACTTTTCGTAAAACATGCATACAATATATTTTTCGGTACTTAATTTTAGTTTGCTCTTTTATTTTCTGAGAAAAATTTCTACTCTGCCTTGCCTATCGTGAGCGGTTATTTTGACGGCCCGACAATGTATGTTAGTTATTTTTAGAATAAATGCAATCAGTACAAAGAAAAGGTTATTTCAAGGTCAGATGATAAAAAAAATCAGTAATAAAGATCGATGAAGATAGCCATCAGCTGTCAAGACATATCAACTCAGGCCCATAATAATCCTAAGGAACCGCCACAAAATTTAGCCTCTTTTACGGTCTATTGTTACAAACATTTTAAAAGTCGAGAAGTTTCTTAGGGTTATTGCTCATTGCTATAAAATACTCATCAATATTTTCGTATAAATATCGCCGTCACAGATCATATTTTCACTTGCTATTGTCTTTTCAATTAGAATACATCTCGGTTTGTTAGTCAATTAGTCGACATCTAAACTTGTTATTTCTAAAACTCAGACAGAAAGCATCTCAGAGCGGTTTGTGTAAAGTTGTTATAAAAGGAAAAGTAAAGCATATCAAATTTGACAATAATTTTGTATTCCGTACATGTTATTATTCTGTGATAAATATTTACTTTAGAAATGTCAAGATTTAAAAAAAAAAAAAAAAAAAAAATGATAAAAATAAAAATAACGGACATAGAGGACGACTGTTCAATGTGCGATAAACAAGAAACTTCAGCAACTGAAAACGGTATGGAAACACATGAAAAGCTATTTACGACCGAATCAGAATTGAATATTATAAATAAACGTTTACGTAAGGGCAAAAAGGAAAGAAATTATCGTTGACAGGAGAGAATGAAACTGGGCCCGATGGAATAGTTTGGAAAGAAATAGATGCAAGTTCCAAATCTGGCAGGACATCAGTTCATAATATTTTTAGGGATATGTTAAACGACATATAATGAAAGGACTAGCAAAGACGGCATATTATCTTACCATTGATCAATATTTTTTAATCAAATTATATTTTATAAGGGATCATATAATAAAATGTACGGAAGTAGAACCATTTAGAATATTGGGGACTAAGAAGGAGCTAGATGTAACAAAACTGGATACATTTATTGCTCTGCTACATATCCGCGGTGCATATCAGGTAAAGAATTTAGATGTCTCATATTTGTGGAATAATATTTGGAGACCTGCATTTTTTTCAAAAACAATGAGACGAATGACTTTGCTGAAATTATGAGGTTTATACGATTTGATAAGAAGAGCGAAAGAAGCTAACGTTTACGAACCAATAAATTTGCAGTGGTATCTACAGTATGGGGCCAATTTACAAAGAATTCACAAAATTGTTATAAACCTAGTGCATACATTACTTTTATATAAAGAATCGCGGGAAAAAAGCCATACAATAAAACTATCAACAAGTTCAGATTCATTATAAAAAACTTGTCAAGTAAAAAATTGTAAAGGTTACAAAATTACGAAAATTTGTTTATGATGTGGGAAATATTTATTTATTGATTATAAGATAATTTGTAAAAAATGCAGCAAAATTAAATAAGATATATCTCTATATAAATAAAAGAGTAATTCTATCTAAGTCTATAATTGAAATTAAACAGAAGTAAATTTGGACGAAATTTTCTGAAAGTTTATTATTTTATATACATTAAGTTATAAATTAACCATTATCTAAGTTAAGTCATAAAAAATATTACTTCTTTAATCACCGGTCATTTTGACCGCTCACGGTAGGAATAGGTATACACGAAGTGTCAATAGGTTTAGTGTTAATGGAAGAGGTCGGTAAAGTTCGTGTATAACTAAATATTCAACTTATGATAAAAAACGAATTCCATTTATAAAATGCAAAATCATTTTCGTATTTCGTCGAAGATTTTTTTCTATAAAAAATTATTTTGACAACGTGAGTAATAAAATGTCTACAAATTGTAGACGTAAATGCTATAATATTATAGTACACAGAGGATTTTTAATAAAAACGTAAAACGTGTTCCCGAGATTGATTTCAATGTTAAAATTGGTTTAATTTAAGCAATTTATTGATTTTTATGACTTGATTGATTCCAGGGTAATGAGTCCTAAAACATACCAGATGTAACATTGTCATAGTTTCGCTTTCAAACATAGTATGATGCTAGATATTTAAAATTTTTTATTGCGATACTATAATACATAATTCGACTATGAATTTAATACTGTACCAGTTCAGGGTTAGTCAGCTTGTTTGCTCAATTATGTTTTATTTTTCGTGAACGAAGTTTTGCACTATTTGAAACGTGACAATTTACAGATACAATTATAACAATAGTACACAAAAAGCAGAGAAATAGAATAAATAGAGGAAAAACGAAAAAATGTAGAGGAAATTAAATATCTAAGGATCTCAAAAATATATTTTACGTGATACATAACAATAGTGAATTTCAACGAAAGTTTCATAGAACTCTGTTTATCTTCACAATTAAGAGACGTGTACATATGTTGGAGAACGTTATTTATCCATATTTCTTATGAAGATATTAACAAATACCTAAAAAAGATAGAGGAAAATATACGCCTAATAAGTATTCCTATATGAAATTGTACATAACGTGATGATATATACACATGTACATGCGTGAAATGTTAGTATAATTAACATCAGTATCTAAAGGTATCGGTACAGATAGTTTTTAAAGTAACGAGAAGGCAACTAAATGACTGAAAAGGAAAAAAGATGTTATTGCAAATTTTCATAACAAGTGCGAAGTTCTGCACGAAGTTTCTAAAGTTGGAAATAAACTAAGGTCAACAATTCAAGGAATCATAGATAGATATAGCGATGGAAAAATTAAAAGAGAAAATAAACCAGGTAACAGGCGTTTAGGAAAGGAAAACGAATATACCGGTCTGTGCATAATTGGCAAGATAAAACAGCAGAAAACAAATGCGATGAAAATAGCATAATGCGTTTGAAAACTGTTTTAATGTTGATGTGCAGTCTGCCGCAAAAATATTCGGCCATCATGGTATTAACTATTTTACTCTATAGTTTAAGTAATTATGGGAATAAGTAAAAGTATGCTCTACTTTATATTAGATTATAATTTGTAGTTAACGCAGACATTTTATTCGTTTATTAAATATTAAATAGCTTTTCAAATACTAAATTACAAATGGGAAGCGTCCAGTTTTGACGTTACAAAAATATTCGGAAATACTTCGCAAAGACTATAGGACATTAATTTATATCTAGAATATAAAGTATGGCGACAAAGAAATACTAAACATAAGGCAGTTGACTATAAAACATGATGGAGAATAAGATCAGTCACAATTTGGGGTTGTGTGAATGCTAGCTAGTTTATGGTATATCTTATTTATCTTATATTATTTTATCTATATTATATTGTCTTATTTATGGTATATATTTATGGACCGTAAAGCGCGTATCGATATTTTGAAAGGACATATCCAAGTTAATGTAAACAAAATTGGTCTAGAAGATAATTATATTTTTTCACAAGATAATAATACGAAACACGATGTTTACAAATTTAGGTACGATGTAAGATGAAAATCCAAATTCCAGTATATCAATATTTTGTACAATTATTTCAAATTTACACATGTACATTTTACAATAAAAGTATGTCAATTTCTATTATCATTTTTAAACAAATGCATTTTTAAAAGTCCTATTTACGCAAATGAATTCCTTGTTTAAAAACAACCAATTTTGATAGTTGAACCACTTTTCTAGACCCAATAGTTTTCGAGATATCCTGCGAAATATGTTCCCAACCCCCAACTTTCTCTTCATCCCTCCAACGTGAATGTGAGCACGTAAAAGAAAACGTGTCTGTCAAATATTTTTCGAGAACTACACATACATAATTTTGGTTACAATGTGAGGTGAGGTAATTAACGCTTGGAGATGTTCCCTTGTTAGTTTTGATATGAAACACCTTACACATATTTCGTTAAATGTATTTATTTCTACATCATTCTCATTGAATTCAATTCAAGATATTTTTTAATCAAACTATATTTTATAATAAGTTATCATTTCCAATAAACTCATATTTGTGTATCAAATCTTATTCTAATCTTTTTTTACTAGTGAAAAATGACCTGTCTGTGTTTAGTAATTCGAAAATTTGTTATGATTACATACAAGGATTTGTTGTTTAACTATGGTTGGGAAAGGTTTCATTGAATTCACCGACACAATTTTTATCGACACTGTTTTCACCAATAACAATCCACCGGCGATAGCTTTAACCGACGACAACCTCGATAGCAGCTTTAACTGGCAAGCAATATTAGCACAGAGAAATAAGAGAGGGTTTTTGGTTATGTAGGTTTATCGCTGCAGATAGTTGATAACCGGTTGCCTCACGACGATCGGATTAAAAAACTAACCCAAACGCAATACAGAGCACGAGCTGACCAACAATTAAATAAATTATTCTTTTGTTTCAATTAATTTACGTTCGTAAGTTCTAGTGTAATCTTAACACAAATCAATATCAAATTCATGGTCCGTGTTAGATTTGAGATGGCATTTTTAATGCAATGCGGTGTGAGGCAGCCGATCATCATTAATTACAGCAATAAATAAAAAAAAAAAAAAAGAAAGACAATAAAAATACAGCAAAGGCACAATAAATACAAGTACGACAAATAAGCAAAAATACCTACATAGTAGTGAAGATCTTTTTCTATTTCCCTTTGCTAATACTGTCAATCATTTGAAGCAGTAGATGGTCAAAGCTGTTGTTAGCGAAGTTTGGTGTCAGTGAAGTCTGGGGTTGATGAAATCTGGTGTCGGTGAAGTCTGGCGTCGATGAGATCTGGTGTCGGTGAATTGTTGTCGGTGATTTCAATGGGAACCGATTGAAAATGATTGAAATCGTCTCAGTGATTACATCTTTCAATCTTAGAGGTAACAGTAGAGTAACTTGCTTTATATATTTAATACGTATATCCCATTTTATATAATTTTTAAAATCCAAGTCAATTTTATTAATTTCAATTTTTCACGCGAATACAACAGATTATATTTCAACTGTAAATTTTCCATACATTCAGGTTGTAACAAAGTACCTTTACTAAAAGAAAAAAGAAAAAGAGGACAAGAATGTAATGCCTACAGAAAAAATGTGTATACAAATTAAAAAAAATTTTAACTTTATTAAAATATAAAAATATAAAAAATTGTAACTAATTCTCGGCCAGTAGTTTAAAATAATTTTTAATTTATTTCCACATTTTTCTTTAAATTTCGCTTTGCTTAAAAAAGTTACGTCAACGCGTAGCAATGAATATTATTGCATGATATTCTAGGAATTTGGAGGAGTATTCAAGAACTTCAGAGGCTTCTACAAAACACAAAAATCCAAAAAAGGACTGTATGGACTTAAACGACCCAGTGTTCGAACGACGTCAATAAAATAAGATTACGGACGAAGGATTAATAATAGTAATGCATAAAAGATTAGTTTCCTTTTCGAAAAATAAGAATTCACATGAGCATTTGATGAAGCTGAATGCGTAATACTGATCCAGACGTCGAACGATCTAGAGAAAAGGAAAAAAGAAGCTAAATCTCTACGCGACTTGCGCAATTATGCGATCTGTGGAGGAGAGGCGAAAAACAGTGAGGAGTGGTGAAAAGAGGAGAGGAGGTCGGTGAGTGGCGTGGTGAGTGGCGGACCTCGCAATCTCATACTCGCGATCAGGCTGTCGACTCGACGACAATCCTTCCTTGTGCCAGTGCTTCAACCTCCGTCACGAATCGCAGTTTGTATTCTGCTCCCCGAGAGTAAACTTCTTCAGGTGAAACCTTGTCTCTCGCAACTCCCGGGATGTATCGAAGAATCCTAGTGTTAATTGTTAATCTCGCGTTCGTGTTGACGGCTTGTGCAGGTGATTATATTGAAAATTTACTTTTTACAAAATGATGCGAAAAGGTATCTTTTTTTTTCAAATATGGTGGAACACTAGTGAAAATGCAAATGAAAGTTTGTTAAGCAATACGTTGATTTGATAAGCTGTTGGTGTGCCAATATGAAATATTTTATTTTATGTTTTTAACATTGATTCCATGTTGTGATTAATTTATTGAACACTTTTCTTTGCAATTTTTCTTTAGTAACGCTCGTAGGATATATAGTGGTTTATAAAATACGGTCTATTAGAGTAATAGGATAAACATAACAGTACACATATTGTCATATAGTATATGTATCTGTTATTCTTATATATATATGTACATAAAGTGCTCCAGATTTCTTCCACCAAACTTCTGCGTATTTTATGAGTAACAATTAGAAGAGGAACGGAACTTATATATAAGCTCATAAATATTTTATTAAACACTTACAGGAGAAGTATGAAGTAACAATGAAATATGTTTAAAAAAGCATAAAGGCATGCGTATCAGCAGTATTTAAGTTAATTCCATTTCAAAGTATTTTATAAAAATATAATTGGTGGAAGTTGAATGTACTACGTTACGAACTTTTTATTCGTTTCTTTGAATTTTCTTATATTAATTCTTTGTATTGACCCTTTATATTATCTCTTTGTATCAATTCTTAGCGTACAATTAATTCTTATCTGGCAAATCTTTCGCTTTAAAGTTTCTTACGAGTAAGAATGACATAATATTTGATCATATGAGGGGGCGAATAATTGGCCCTCCTCAGCTTGTGGTTGAGGTTAATGCTCGTTTAAACATTTTATCAAACGAAAATCCACTTCCCTGTTGTTTCGTATTTTTATCATAGTCTGTGTATGACATTTTTTCATATTTTTATTCTAGAATGTAATAGTACCGTTTGACGGAAAAAAACTTTAGACACTGTATATACACATCATATGTGGTACTTATTGTTGTGTCTGATCTCTTTGCATTGCCTTTTAGCATAAAAACTTCAAAAATACGAAGGTACCCCTACTAGCAGGCAATTTGTTATACACAAGCCGCCCTAGATATTTCGGTAATGCTTTGAGTAACAGATTGCATATTTCCTGATTTAGAAGCTGTATGTATTTAAATTTTATTACTGGCTAATTATATCAATCACAATATTTTTGTAAATATCAAAAGAAATTTCATCATGTTATTTTCATACTGATTTCGGAATAACCGATTAAAAATGTTCCTTACAATCTAATGAATAAACAATATTAGCTACTAGATTCTGCTATAGTTGTGTACTATGATAACTGTTGAAATTGTTGGGAACTTTAACAGTATTATGATGTTGCCGTATACACATTGGTATAAAGATATTCTAATTAATATTGCTAACTGTGTTAAAACTAATGTACATAAATTAATCATCATATAGTATCTAAACAGTATAAACAATGCAATTTTTATATAAAATTATGTCAAAATCCTATACATTGTATAGACGTTAGGCTAGTACATGACAACTTAACGTCAGTAAACGTCCCTTTGCATGATTAAAAATGTTACCGGAGATTACGACTAGATCAGATATATGTAGATTTGCCGGTCAAAGATATTTCCCAATATTCCACATTGTTCAGCTTTCGATTAGTTATTTGTCCTGTATATATAGTAATCATATTTACAGTTGATGTTAATTAACTGTCAGAAACTCTTGATAACTTCGAGATGTCTTTTAATATACATTTATGAGACAACGTGAAAATAAAAAAGATAAAAAAAACCGTTACTCTCTAATCGCGGATATTCTCAATCGATTCGAAACAGTCTGAAACTAGATGGGTAGTACGTAGGAGTAGGTTAACTATCGTTTGTCGAACTACGAGATATGGAACAATTTGTAGGGGTGAGTAATATAGTGTCGCGACTCTTGGCGCCACAATACTGCGACCCAAATAATAACTACATTGAACATGCGTATGTTTGAAAACGGGACATTGGAAATATACGCTCGATTATAAACATTCTCACTGTACGTAAGCACTATCCATTGGTTTGTTAGAATTATGTGTGACAGTAGGGAATGTTTCGACGTCGTAGAGGCGTCTACCAGGCGCCAGAGGAAATAGATTATTTACTTCTTCCGGAAAACAAACAATCGTTGAATTGAAATGGACTATAATCTAGAAAAATGGCTTCTATATTTTTCTAAGGAGATTCATACGTTATTATTCTGGAACATTTACGTCTTTCTCTATTTTCTTACCGTTATTGTACTAGATATACACTGAACAAGAATGAAAAACGTTTCATCTATGTAAGATTAATTTTGGAATCTATATGTTTCTGTATATATTCTTATTTGTTTGGATTTCAAAAATAATTATCGCGATCTTTTCACGTTTTTATTTTTATTTTATGTAACATTTAATTCTATATGTTGTTCACTGACTTTTTACCATATTTTTTATATCAATTTAGAAAGTTGCAAAAATCGTAGCGCTTAGTTTTGCAATGACAACAGTTTAGTCTAATAATTATTTGAGTGTAACTTTAAATAGTTAGAAAGCTAGTAATATCTTTTTTATTATTTCTCGAACAAAATTTAAATTTGTTATTAGCTCTTATCAACTCTCTTGTCTGTTAAAACTAAAAATCCAGTGTTTTATGAATCAAAGATATATAAAATCACTTAATTATAATCTCATCTATTTTCTAAAACATGAACTTTATAGTGTTTATAATAACGGAGTGGTGAATTGTTTTGATTTTTAAGTAATAACATTTCTTGCTGAAACAAACATTAAGCAAATACACACAACCGTGGTCATATCTTATAAATATTTCGTGTCAAACATGAAATATGTAAAGTACTTGTGAGAGGCGTATGAAAATACTGCAATGTCAAACTCAACAACTTTCGAGTGATACAAACGTTGAAGGTGAAGAATCGCGAGATAATGACGAAAGAAGTGACTGTCCGTGCACAATGGGAAATGAATTTGCCGATTGCAATTTATGAAAGAGTTCGAATGCTTCGATATTCTATTTACTTGACAAAATGGAACTCTTGTAAATTTATCTCAATTTTCAAAATTTAATTAGAACTGAAAAATCAACGTTTTGCAAAAATATCGATTATTCAAGAAAATGTTACAAGTGAACCAAATGATATATGAAAACAAGCTATTGTTTATTACTTTTCTGTTGTTGAACGATTATTGCAAAATATACTATGTTCATGTAGTTTTATGTATGTTTACTACATGTAAGTAGAATTACAAGCAATAACGTCATTAGTGGTAAGCTTGTACTTAATATTAGGTTGTCTGAAAAGTTTCTTTCGTTTTATGAGGAAATAATAGACGTACAACGTTTTTTGTTTTATATTATTTTGTCGAATTACGTACGATCTATTTTGTTCTGTTGAGATAAGTACCGTGACATTTCACAGACTTGGATTCATGTTTGCTTGAAGGTGCACTGTTGTAAAAAATATGTTTGCGAAAGAAAGACACTTTTCGGATAACCTAATAATTACTTCATTAAATAATCAATTAAACTGTATTATTTCATATTATTACAACAGGACTACTGGGGTATTCATAATCCTCAGAAACCTGACAATATCAAATCTTTATTATTATAATGTTGCATGATCCATCAATAAAATCTGATATACAGAGAATATCTTTTCAGATTATATTATTTGAGAAAAATGTTTCAAATCAATACTTCAAGGTTTTAAACATTCTATTGAATGTTCATATTCGTTTGATCTTGAGTGGATCTAGGTCATATCAAGATCGACATGATTTTTGCAAATGGAACACCCCATTTTTTATTATGCAGTGTTAGAGCTGACGGCAATGACCTTTCCAAAACACTGGTTGATGACCTATATTTGTTAAGAATTACTTGAGTGATTTAGAAGTGCCGCCAGCACTAACATTATCCAGGTTGCACCTCGTGCCTCGAGGTCGAATTTTATGGTTTTAAAAGATCATATTAACCTTGATGCAACCTTGGCCGTAAAACTTTAGTCCGAAATATTTTTGGAAAAAATGTTTCGTTTTCAAAATATTTGGCCGTTTTCAGGCTTATCTAACGTCCTGTACGTTTAATATTGTGCGACGGAAACAATTCTAATTCTGCAAAATTATTTTTATGAGAACGTATTTTGTATTACAAATAACTGTTCTTTTTGTTTCACAGATAAGAATGTAAGATGCTATGTGTGTACTTCATTAACGCATCCTAATTGTGAAACAGATCCTAAGGCACATAACCTTGAACTTGTCGAATGTACTTTAGACCATATGCTGGATTGGAAACTAAGAATTCAACAGCACAAAGCTTTAAATTGGGCAGCTCCAATTTTTGAGGTTGACGATTTGGATCACCAACTTGTCGCTCCAATGGCGTGTGCTAAAATGATTTTGAAGGGTAAATTATTCAGAGTATGAGAATATTAGCTCATCATCGTGATAGATTTCAAATTTATAAATGGTGTGAATAAACGAGCGAATGCCTGAATACGAGGGTGAAAGTGCCAAACGAAAATCTGTCACACCATACTTCTACTATTATCTTTATATTCGAACGAATAATTATTATTCAAATTATCATTTATCTGATTAATTACCTATCTGAATATTTAATTATCAATTATCCATCGAACGAATGTAAGCGAAGGAACTTTTATTTATGTTTATTAGATAAATATCAAAACATCACAATGAGAAGTTGCCAAACAGCGAAGACTGAGACCGTTGACCCGTGCAAATCGATAAATGCTATGATCCCTACATTAACTACGGACGATAAGAAGTTGGAATTTTGTGAATTATGCACGGAGGACGCTTGCAATAGTTCGATTACAATTTCGCCAACAATTTCCGTTACTTTGTTGTCCGCTCTTGGAGCTGTAGTTTTGGGCTGTTTTTATAACAGCGCGTAACCTTTATATATCAAAATATAGAGTTGATTGCGATCGGCCTTACAGGCGTTGCTCGTTAATCGATTCATAGCGTATTCTAAGACTTGAAAACACACACATTAAGCATATACATTGTTCACTAATACTTCACATCGTGCCACGAGTATGTATCATACAATGAATATTCGAAAAAAAGAAAAAAAAAATTAAAAATTCAGCGTTGTTAGATTAATTTTTGACTAACGAATAAATTATTTTTCTGTATATTTTTATCGTTTTCTATATACGTACATAATTTTTATTTGTATTTTCTGTAGCGAGATCGTAAATTCCTATTTCGTACAGACGAAAGATACAAATTATTAAATAATCAAACTTCTTTTCGCGGTTAAATTAAACTTGCGATAGTCTATAAGGGAATTCATCAGATTTGTTCCATTACTTTAGAATGACTTCTGATATATATAAACGTTTCTGTCTTGTTTCTTTCTTGTTTCATAATGAAATGAAAACAACGAAATACTTATGAAAGAATTCCAGACAGAAATGTGACTTTCCACACAATTTCTATTGTCCAAATTTTAAGAATAAATTGGCTAGCAGATTTTGTATATCGAGTACTTCGAGAAGCTCATGTCTATAGAATTATATTTAACGAATAATAACTTTATGCAGATTGAGCAATGGTCATTGCTTGTATGTGTGTTCATTATAAAAATTCGGATGTTATTATGTATATTTGTCAAATTGCATTTGCGATTAAATTCATTAAGCACGACCTTATAAGCATAAAGAAGTAAATATATGTATATTATATATGTACTTGAACTTATATGTGTATTGTACATACAAATGAAGAGGCTTATGAAATATCAAATTTGGCTAATGTTTATATCACGGAATGCTATTTAGCTTCTAAAGATGGAATATATTATTATCGAAAATTGTGACGAGCAATAAATATATATCGACCGATTGTACTGTATTATCGTTAAAAATTCAATCCGCAATTTTTCGACAAATAACTGAAGACACTAAGCAGTAAGAATTTTAAACTTTGTACATAAATGTGCGCATTAGAAAAATATACGTAATCCGTGAGGTTTCTCTAAGCGGATAAGAGCGATGTCTTTTCATATTAATGGAAATATACGTTTTTGAGAAAAATTTTAAAGAAACGATATTCTCAAACATAGAAACGTAGACTATCAATTTCAAGCTTATCAAATAGCGAAATAAATGAAAATTTATGTATGCGTAGTTCTTAAAAGAAACGATAGGTGATATGCGGTTAAAACTTGTCACGGCATTATCTATTTTATTCACTTTTCTATTAATGTTATTTGTAAATATGTATTAATATTCACACTTAGTTTTAATATTAACACCGTGTTTTTTTACAATAATTCGAAAGATATTATAGCTTGATTTTTAAATATGTATTCTAGTGTAATATCTGTGCACTATAATTCTAAACGAGAAGAATTTAAAAAATATAGTTGGGAGGGTTTGAAAATGGAATTACTCTGTACAGTTTTTTTATGGTACTTATTTTATGATGATTATTCAATTATTAAATGCAACACTGAGGAACAATGTTGTTTGATAATTTTAACGTTTATAGATTATTACGTACACGAGGAAGATTGTATGCATAATATGTATGTATTTCTTAATACGTTTAACATCTGCACTGCAGACATCTGCTACAGTCCTTACCTTTATTATCATAGATAAGATAGCAGGTAGAACCAATATGGCCGCACAAGTAAGTTTGGCGATAATAATCGTTCTCATAAATTTGGGTAAGTAGAGCTTAAATCGGTAGCTTTTAATATTATTTTTGTGCAAGTGTCCAATGGAAATGACACTTAGTTAAATTTGCGCAATTGATAAGTATTAGGACAATTCAAAACGAATTTAATAGACAATAATTATTGCAAGTACTTTGTTATAATTCTTAGTCGAAAAAGTTTAGTAATTCACGAAAGAGTCACTTAAAATTTACAAAGAATAATTGCAATTATGCAAAGTGTCACTACCATGATATTCATTAATATCTTGTATATGGCTGTAATGATTTACAGTTAGATTAATTCCGTTACTTCACCTTTAACTTTGTTTACTTCTAAGCTTAACATTCTTTTCAACCTTACCTGTTGACCACTTTAAAATCGAGAAAATTCAACCACTTAACAGAATACACGACAGGAGGAAATCTATGGTGTTACCAATGCAATACCGATTTGACAAACGGACATACAAGAGAGTGCAACGATCCTTACATCCCGACGCCTTATTTCGACTTAGTTCTCTGTCCCCAAAACGAGTCGCAGAATTGTCTTAAAAGCGTCATCGATTGTGCGTATAAAGTATATTCAGTTGTAAATTACTGTTGCGTGCGCTCACTTTCATTATGTGCACGCATCGTATATATGTATGTAAGTCGCACATGCACATATCTACGACGTGCTTATATTAACGTTGATTGCATTCGCACACGCTTCTACATACTAAGCAGCTAATACCTTGGTATTCCTTAGAATATATCAAGAAATGTGTTTGTATTGTCCAAATGTCATATAAGTGATATATGCGAACACTTACAAATGAAACGTTTACTTATCTACAAAGCGTTTCTTCTTGCAAAACTGTCGGTATATTTTATGTATGAGTAAGAATGAAAAAAATGTTATGCAAATGAGACTCGTAAATGCTTTATTAGCAAATTTACTGCGGAAATACAAAATGATAACAAATTATTTTTCATCTAAATATAGTAATTAAAGGAGCACAAGCTTAATATTAATGCAACTCTCATTACTAGACATTGCGACATTGGATTTTTCATTGCATAAAATATCAAAAGAAAACGTTTGCACGATAAGGTTAAGGAATTTTTTTACAATAGAAATAAAACAAATAATCTTTTATGTACATACAGTAGTTGCAAAGTATTTGTGCTATTTTTGACCTATATTTCATTTTCACAGTACGAATTTTTCAATAAAAAAAAAAAGAAAATGCTATGATAAATGCAATGATAAAAGAAAATGTATTGGGGGGACTTTACATACCTAATGATGTTTATATTTATGGTGGTATATAGACATGTATCTATCTATCGTATACAGACTCAGAAATGCTATACTTTATGTAGCCCTCTCTATATATCATGTTTCTAATTACAAATATGCAAATTTCAAATTGAACAACAATGTTACGCAATCGAAATTAATGTACGTTTTGCAATTAACACAGCACAGATGTTTTACATTTCTCGAGAGTATATTCAGTTTTTGATGAATTATTTATTAACTGCGATACAAAGTGTTTCAATTAAAAACTGGTTATTGTATTATAACGCAATAACACCGTAAAGGATTTTTAATTATATTTTCGTAGCTTAAGAAACATATGATTTTATAATGATTATGCCATAATTCAAAATCATGTAGTTTCTCTTATGGTCTTCAATTGATTTGTGATATTTTTGAAACATATGCCACAAACTACACGGGCACTCTTTATACATCTGAATTTTCAGTTAAAACTTGTTTTATGCTTTTACTAGTCATTCTTTTTTATTCCTTAGTGTTAGCTTTTCTTTAATTCAGGAGTCTTCTAATATTACTTTTCAATCATTAAAAATTTCCCATATAGTCTAGGTTGCAATTCTCCATGATTTACGATTATGTATTCATAATTTATTCATAATAAATCCATAATATCATATTTATTCATAATTATCATCTCATGATTTTGAGCTTTATCTTATTTCAATTGTTTACGACACTCGAACATTATTGAGAAAATCTAAAGAAATATTTTGATATGGCTTTCTTTCCAGTTAATAATGTTTACTTAATACTTGTACTTTTAGCGTAACACATAAAATTTTATAATTTAATCGAGTATTATATTATTTGCGTTTGAGATTAATATATATATATATATATATATATATATATATATATATATATATATATATATATATATATATATATAAATTAATTACTTTAATAGTTCCTTTGGAATATGTATAGGGGCATCTGTTTCGTTCAGAATATACTAAAGATTTCGTGAGATCTTCGCGAGTAAAACTTACCAGCATGGTCACAAAGAAAGAATATTTTTGAACAGGAATCTTAAAATATTATTTTTTAGAAGTTTTAGTTTCTTCTGCAATCAATAATCGGCGTACTAAAATAATAAATGAAGTTTTATAAACTCAGTATTTTCGAAGGATAATATAGAGACACGTTGCTGAAAGATACAAGTTGCTGAAGTTTTTGACCTGGATAAAATATCGCCAAATTTTCAAGAAACACAAATTATTTCACGTCATGTCAGTTCAGATACCGTCACATTCTCACTAGAAAAGGGATAATTGCGACACTGATGGTGATCGGAATATTGACTTTTTAATAATAATCATATGCATCCTAATATATGTATGTATCCTAAGCATACTAAGGATATCTTGGACATTCTGAACAAAATCCGCACTAGGCGTCTTTTAACATTCAAAGCACGAACGTTAAACAGGCACTTAGGCATCTTTAACATCTACGAATTAGACATCTTCTAATACTAACAGATCAAACATCAAGCGAACACACAAAGATATATTCTATATTTACAGGAATTCGATTATATAAACACATATAGTTATGTGTAAAATATTATGTAATAAATCTTTCGCATCTAAATGACAGATACGAACTTTTGAATGATTAATGAAACATCAAAATACGTTTGAATTCTTCATTTTCTCTCATAAAGAGATATGCCACTTTCAATGCTGTATTGAATAATATAAACGTAAATTAACAAAATTATCGATTTATAGAATTGATAAATAGATATATCACCGATATTTATCACTCTTGTATTGCTTGTCACTACAAATCAATTATAGACGTGGATTATACGTACGCGTTTACTCGATGAATTTTTAATTTCAATTTTTTCAAAACCGAAGCTTCTTCGGACAGACGTTACATTTAATTTTTTGATTTATTTTCACATGCAAAATCATTCTTCGAAGTATCACTTTCTAAAGACGATAGGATAATGCTTACGCTTAAACATAAACATAAAATTTATGATCGTATAATAATTTAGTCATTTATTGAAAACCACAACAAAAATCTATCTATCTTAGATGAGTGACATAAAGTAGTGATAACAATTTATAATAACTATAACATGGAAATATTTATTTATTTACTGTTAATTTGTTAGTAAAATCAAAATCACATTCAGTCTTCTGAGAAGTCAGTTGTTTTAATAGCATCGTAAGATTCTTTCTCACGTTTGTAAGTAATTATATAAAATAAATACTTGATACGCTATATTCAACGCTAAACTTAGCAATGCTGGTATCCAATCTTGCAATTCTTGCTTTTCACCACCGTCATATTGATTTTTATTTAGCTTAGCTTTAAGCTTTTTCTGTTTATGATGCTGCCGAGACTATAAAATAACTACATATTTCCTTTATGATGTAGATGGGCACATATTGGTAACGGTGCGAGGTTGCGTCCCCTCACGAGAAATCGATGGATACTGCCAATTAGAGGAATATTTTCAGGGATCCAGCATTGCGTGTTCTTTCTGCGAAGGCTACGCTTGTAACAATCAAAATTCTATTCGTGTATTTCTGCTACACAATTTAGTATTTCTTTTAGCTTCCATTGCTATAATATTATATTTATAATAATATTTACTTTGCGTCTTATTTAATTCTTAATTATTCCATTCCAGAAATATTAAGTTGCAACATACGATACGATCGATTCCACAAACACGAAAAATGTTTCAGATTCTAGCGTAGTTAAATACGTTAGTAGTCTGTAATCAATGTTAATATTTTTATGATTAATATTTTAAAATAAATGTAAATAATAATTCCTCGCTGATATATAATTTTACAAATAATCTGTCATTTAGTATTTTCATAGTGATATAATTAAAAAAATTTTAATATGCGCGATTCCGAAGTTACGGAACCGATTTGTTTTCTCGTTAGTGATATTAAAAATTATATTAAAAATTTATCAATGAAAAGATCTAATTCTGTGTGAAAATTTGTATAAATCACTACCTAGTCTATGAAAAGATGGAGATTTAAAAACGATGAAAATTATTGAGTCAAAATGAAATTCAATCATTGATCACTCTGGAATATTTCAATTTTTGAGAATAAAGATTTTGTACAACAAAACATGTGAAATGTAAAATTAAAAGTATAAAATTGTTTTCTACACTCGATATATCACCGACATGATCGGTGTTTTATCAGTTGCTTTATTTTAAAATGACAGGAATTGCATCGATATGGATTATAGATGAGAATCAAATTTGTATGCTTTTTTTGTATAAATTTGGATTTGGTTATATCACAGTGTAAGGTGTTCACCATATTGACATAGTTTTGAAAAAAGATGGAATAAATGAACATACCTAAAGACGAGGAGATTCAAATCTCGACGACCAAACCAAACAAGTTTCGGATTAAGTTCAATTAAAGATTTCAATTGAATATCGTATGCGTAAGTTCACCAAATGTTTTATACAAATTAGATTTATACAACACATTTGTGTCATCTATCAGCCACAGAGAAAATCAAAAGTTGGTCTAATGATTTTATTATTTTTAGAAGCAATAATACTTAGAAATATACAAACTTTTTTTCTCTTGTACAAAATAAAAAACTTAAGCACTTATACACAAAAAGGCATACTTCATCAATTTCGTTCATTGATACATATTGTCAGGCTCAATGTTCGGAATAATTTCGCTTATACATACATACATGCATATATACACAGTCTGTCGTAAAAGCAACCGAACTTTTAAATAACAAGGCAAGGCATTGTTTTGAGGAAAATGTTTTATTTTATTCAAACCACATTTCCCCTAAGACTATACAACGATTTGTATGACAAAATAATGTGATAAACAATTGTTACACGTTTTCTCATTCCTTTGAGAATACTCGTCACAGTCTTGCAAATGTCTTGAATGTTGAATATTGTCATAACACGCTATATTGTATTACGTTATAATCTATTACGTTATATAGTATGACGTTATATAATATTACGTTATAATATATTACGTTATAGAATATTGCGTTACATTATATTGCGTTACATAGTATTACGTTATACAGTATTGAGTTATATTATATTACTTTATAATGTATTACGTTACAATGTTTTTCGTTATATAATACTACGTTATATCATATTACGTTATATTATATCACGTTATAATGTCTTGCGTTAAATTATATTATGTTGTAGTATATTACGTGCTATTGTATTGCGTGGTATTGTACTACGGTATATTATATTATGTTATAATGTATTGCGTTAGATTATATTATGTTGTAGTATTATTGCATGGTACTTTATTACGTGGTATTATATTATATTATATTATATCACGTTATATGATGTTGCATTATGTTCTATTACGTTATATTATATTACGTTAAATTGTATTGGTTTTCCATTGCGTTATCTTATATTTCGTTATATTATATCGATTAAGTATCACTACACGTAATTAATTTATGAACTTTTATGCACGAAGAATTTAGTACAGAATTTAAGGAAGGTTCTCCAATCCTTAGAGAGTGAATTAATATCGCAAAGAATTCTCACGTATGAAAAATCGCAGACCCTTATCGCGCAAGTCGCGATATTTGCTACGATAATTGTCCATAACTAATTAATTAAAGGGAAATTGTTTCTAAGAAGACTAAAACAGAAAAGAATTCCTAAATTTGAGAAAAAGCAGATATGGGAATTTTACTAGGTTACAATGTGGTCGGTTATGGAGTTCCTGTAAATAATAAAATAATAGTTGCGACACATGTTGATATCGTAGAAAGAGATGTAAAATGTATCGGTTTAGATGAATTAGACGAAGAAAATAACGATTGTGTAAATGACGAATCATCGGATGATAGCTTCGAAAGCGCTGATGAAATTGAACAAGAAAAAATTAAAGAAAATAAAAATGATTCAAAATCTAAGATTGATTTTAAGCATATACCACGTAAATCAAAACGCGAGAGAAAAGAAGCAATTAAATCTCTAGGAAATATATATAGTAATAATATTTACGCAAATTATTGTAGTGTAGATACTCCTCTTACATTTGGCGATTGCAAGTAATGACTGTAAAAATTAGAAAAAGGCTATGGATAAAGTAATAGAACGTCTAAATAAAAATAAAACGTGGGAATTAGTTGATAAGATGTAAGAAAAAAAGATTTTGGATGTAATGTGGATTTAGAAAATCAGATGGAAGATATAAAACTATGTTAGTCGTAAGAGGTTTTTAATAAACAGATGTAATTGATGACATATATTCTTCTGTAGCAAAAATGCAAACGTTAAAAATATTATTATCTCATTGTTGTAAAATGGGCCTAGTTATTGAACAAATGGATGTAGAAACTGCATTCTTAAATGGTAAAGTAATCTCTGAGATATCTGTCAATTAAACGAAAGGATACGAAGATAGTACGAATAGGGTATGTAAACTGGAAAAGTTATTATGTGGTTTAAGGGAGAGTCTGGGAACTTGGTATGAATATTTAAATAAATTTCTGATAAATTTAGGATTTAAAAGGTGTAATATAGATTACTGTCTACATACTTTTAAGAAAGGAATAGATATTGTTTATTTACTTGTATATGTAGATGATTTATTGATTTGTACCATGAGCAAAGAGAAAATACAAGATATAGAGAAACTTTTAGCTGATAAATTTAAAATGAAAGATTTGGGTGAAATAAAAGAATATTTAGGAACTAACGTTGAATATGATTATTATGAAAAAAAAAAAAAAAAAAAAAAAAATGAAATGAACCTAATTCAGACAAAATGTATTCAGTCATTAGTAAGCAAGTATAAGTTGTAAAATAGTAAATTATATAATACACCGATGGAAACAAATTTGAAAATTTAAAAGGATGATGTATGTGAAAGTAATATTAAACATAGAAATTTGATTGATGCATTATTATATGTAAGCTCAGTTACAAGACCTGACATAAGTTATAGCGTTAATTAATTAAGTAGATTTCAAAAACAGTAAAATTAGAATATAAGAAAAATGAAAAGGTTGAAACTTTAGATTGTTATGTAGATGCCGATTGGGCAGGTGATAGTAATGATAGGAAGTTTACCATTGGGTATGTAATTCGATTATGTGATAATGTAATTCATTGGAAATAAAAAAAAAAAAAAACAAAAATGTGTAACAAAAGATTCGACATTTGCTGAATACACACCATTATCAGAAGCAGTTTACGAATCAATATTTATAAAGGAAGTAGTTAGAACATTCAATGTACGGATAGATAAGTCAATAAAGATTTACAAAGATAATTCCGGAACTATTAATATAGCGAAATATGGAAATTTTACGAAAAATTCAAAACATATAGAAATTCATTATCATTATATACATAAGTATATAGAAGAAAATACAATCGATCTAATTAAAATTAAATCTGATAAGAATATTGCGAACATATTCACAAAGTCTTTATGTAAAGAAAAATATGAAAAATTTGGGCAACTAATGAATGTAAAATGAAAGGAAATATGTAAATACAAATACAGTGTACAGTGTACAGTGTACAATATAAATGTAAGGAGGCGTGTTAGAAAATAGATGAAAGAGAGGAAGACAAAAGGAAAACGCAGGAAAAGACGAGCGCATCGCGTATGTGTTGAATGAATGAATGTGCAATAAAGGAAATTCATTCCTGTTTGAGCTGTACAAGAGAATAAAGCACTATTCGTTAATACTTCAAGTTATTATGTTTCATGTAAAGTAGTTATTCTGTTCTATATAAATTTTGTATTTAATAAAACGTTATATAGTATTACTTAAAAAAACTGTTAATTTATAACGTTTGAGCTATTAATTTATTATATTATATTAACATTTAAACCATTAATCTATAACATTTAATCCATTAATTAACAACATTTAAACTATTAATTAACAACATTTAAGTCATCAATTTATAAAAACCTAAACTCGTTTAAGAACTCTACTCATATAAAAATCTAAATATTAGAAGGAAAAGGGATAGTATATTATATGTGTAGGATATTGTACGGGATATGTCCTCTTTTGTTGGTTCTCCAATGGTATCTGTAACAAACTCAAGTCGGATAAGGTTTAGTAGAATTTTACAAGAATTTTGGTTATAATTTACAGCAGATAAGGATGAAAATCTGTTTTGTGTTTTTTTAGCTTTTCTCATATCTCTTCAATTCATATTTTATTTATACTTTTCAATCTATATTCCAAATTCCACTATCCATCCTTGAATTTTTGATGTAATACATATAATTTGAAATGTTGTTTATTTATATAAGTGTACTTCCTAGAAGTTGATAAATCTACAACAAACTTATTTATTTTATTAGTACATATGATAGAAGAAAAGGTGAAAGTTGAAGAGAGGACGTTTTAAATATAAAAGCGATTAAATTATAAAAATAAATCATAGTATTTTCTTATATATCCAACATTTTATCATATTAATCAGAATTGTGCAAGATTAAAGCAACTTGAATTTGAGTTTGAAATTAAATATTTCAATTTAGACTTTATCAAAATTGGAAAATTTATTTTAAATATGAAGATGAAAAAAGAATCGATTAAAGTCACAATTTGCTTTATCGAATTATTCAATAATACATCTATACTTTTTTTTATAAAATGAGTTTAAAATGAGTTCTGTTTGTTGCATTAAAAATTTCCGACAATTTTAATGTGCTCGTTTTTTTTCATTTCAATGACTGTGTGTGTGTGCAGTTTCAATTGGTTTCAGATATGACGTTTTCCGTATAATTTCTATTTCATTATGTAATTTTTGCACAAATTACCGAGAAAGATACTTTTTAAGAACTCGAACTCTACTATATCTTATTTTAACTTGGAACTTTTCTTTTAACTTTTTGGAAAGGCCAAATGATCTTTATTGTCAATGCGAAGAGTCGAACTCACGTCGAATTACATTCGCACAACGTTTTCTGTGCAAGATTCTTGAATATAAACGATGATCGCGAAGAAACTTTGATTTATGCACATTTATGCATTGAAACATCTACAAAATTACTTTGTGCTTAATTAATCGAAAGTACTATGAACGAGAAAATTATAACCCTAATAACAAATGGTCACTGTTAATACCATAAAGTAATGAAATAAGATCTTAATGGTATAATGGTTTATTTCAAATAAATTAACAGACTACAAAATGTTATTAACTTCATTATCGTTGTCCCCATTTTCTTTTCATTTAGCAGAAAATTTTTATATCGTATAATTCAGATATATTAATATATCACCTTTCATTTTTTTGAAATGCAATATGTTTCTTATGTTTTGTACGTCTTGTAATTATGAAATAAAATCATGTATAATAATTTTAAATAATGCAACCTCAAATTAAAAATATTCATCAGTGTCGAATAGATATATTGTACAACAGTATTTCCATTAACAAACGCCCAGAGCGATACTGAAAAAGAAAAAGATCTGAAGGTGGTATATGTTGTCCGTGATAGTTATTGGTTGCTGGTTATAGATGTCGCTGCTGGGGTACCGCTAATTTTTCCTCCGTTTTTTGATGCATGGAAGAAAAATTGGACTCGAAATCGGAAATCAGGATTCGAAAACCCGGGTTCCGAACGTTCGTAACCTAAACGCTAACCACTGCGCTGCCGTCGTCCAACCCTAGTTAGTATCGAGTCCCGTGATGGACGATGACCCACCACGACGAGGACTTCATGGCGACGGCCGCTATAGCCGTCGCCTGGTCGGAAGAATCCCTGATCGACGAGGAAGCGGAGGCGGGAGCGACTCGGCTGAGGCGCGACTTGCACGCGATCTACGATTCGTGTATGCCGCGGTCCGGAGTCCCGCGCCGTGCTGGCGCGGTGTACTGATGGTCCGAGAGGATCGCTCGTCTCCGCGAGGCGTGCATCCGTGCTCAGCGCCGATACACCAGATCCAGTGGCGGGAGGACGAAGTCACGGTGGCTTGTTTGTATGAGGCTTACCGCGAAGCGCGGAGGCCCCTGCAACAAGCCATCAAGGAGGCGAAGAGACGGGCTTGAGGCGAGCTTCTGGCCAGCCTCGACTCTGATCCCTGGGAGCGTCCTTACAAGATGGTATTGAACAAACTTCATCCATGGGCGCCTCCCGCAACGGAGAGCTTGGATCCTCGGTTCCTGGAGGAGGTTGTCGGCACCCTGTTCTCGGGAGCGACAAGCGAGGAGAATAGCAGGTTCACCGATGAGGAGGAGCAGGAGCCTCAACCGTCGGAAGAAGAGCCACGTGACTCCGCGGGAAGTTGGAGCCCGGAATCGAGGGTCACCGAGGAAGAATTGGCCGAGACTGTCGGGAGGATCGGAGCGCGGAAAGCTCTGGGTCCCGATGGAGTCCCGACCCGCTTGTGGAAGGACGTCACCGGGGTCTTGGCCCCGAAATTATTACGTCTCTTTGACAGATGCCTGTCTCGGGGCGAATTCCCCGTTTTGTGGAAAGAGGCACGGATGGTCTCGCTGCCGAAGCCAGGACGCTCTCCGGACTAGTCTTCCGCCTATCGGCCGGTCTGCCTTTTGGGCGGAACTGGCAAGCTACTGGAGAGAGTGGTGGCGGTCCCTCTCGAGTCGCATTTGTCCCGGAGTGTTCCTGGACTGCACGACAGCCAGTTTGGCTTCTGGAGGGGACGGTCTACGGCCCACGCTGCAGCCCGTGTCGGCTTCCTGGTTGAGGGGACCGAGCAGCGCGGTTACATGGAGTTGGCTGTGTCGCTGGACGTGGTCAACACCTTCAACAGCATCCTCTGGGACAGGATATGCCGGGCCCTCGAGTTTTATCGGGTACGCGGATGCGTACCCGTGGAGTGTGGTCCGGGCATTTCTCTGGGACCGAAGCATCGTCTACACCGTTCGTGGCGAGGGGATGACTGAGAGGGCGGTGTACCACCGGGGTCCCGCAGGGCTCCGTGCTAGGTCCACTGCTATGGAACATCGCGTACGATGCGGTGCTTCGAGTGCCGATGCCTCCGGACTCGGGGCTGGCGTGCTATGCCGACGACACGTTGGTGCTGGTCTGGGGCGCGGAGTGGGACGGAATCGTCCGTCTGGCGGAACTGGCTGTGACCCGTATGGTCGCCGCGATCAAGGGATTGGGGCTAACGGTGTCCCCTGAGAAATCTGAGGCAATGTGGTTCTGCCGCAGGGCCGATCACGGGACGCCTCCAGCGGGCTATCGCCTGAGGTTGGAGGGGGCTGAGATCGAGGTCGGAAACAGCATGAAAGACCTGGGCCTGACCCTCGACAGTCTCTGGACCTTCCGCGCTCACTTCGGGCGCCTGGCACCAACGGTCGAGGCGACGGCGAATGCATTAGGACGTTTGCTGCTTCGGCTGGACGGGCCTGGCGTCGGAATGCGCCGTCTTACGCCGGCGTGGTGCGATCGAGGCTCCTCAATGGAGCCCGATCTGGGCAGAGGACTTGATGGCCAGCCGCCGCAGTCTCCAGAAGGTCAGGAGGTTGCACAGGACGGTGGCCATCAGGGTAGTAAGCGGCTTCCGCACCATTGCCGAGGCAGCAGCGGCAATGCTCGCCGGGTGCCCCCGTTCGAAAAGCAGGCATTGAGGTGTCGCGAAATTTACCTCCACAGGCGGGCTCTGTCGGACGGGGTCCAGTCGGTGGGCGACGACGTTGAGGGTCGGGCACGACGGGCCCTGCTCGACAGATGGCGTGTCAGCCTCGACATGAGGGAGGGCGCGACAGGGACTAAGGGTTCTCGAGGCCGCCCTTCCAAAGTGGGACGATTGCTTGGATGAGGCCGGCCCCCACCCCCCTCTCATACAGGGTGACGCAGGTGCTCACCGGGCACGGGAGCATTGGCGAATACTTGCACCGAATCAGGAAAGAAGCGACCGCGCGTCGCCACCACTGCGATACGAGCGTAGATTCGGCGCGGCACACGTTAGAGTTCTGTCCGGCGTGGGCATTTTATATATAACGTTATAAGTTATAACGCAACACTATATAACGTTAAACGTCATAACGTAACAGTATATAACGTTATACGTTATAACGTAACACTGTATAACGTTATACGTTATTACGTTATAATATATATCGTTATAAGTTACTAGGTAATAGTATATAACGTTATACGTCATAACGTAACACTATATAAAGTTATACGTTATTACGTTATATTATATAACGTTATAAGTTATTACGTTATAGTATATAACGTAATACCTTGTAATAGTATATAACGGTATACGTTACAACGTAATAGTATCTAACGTTATATGTTATAACATAACACTATATAACGTTATAGTATATAACGTCATACGTTATAACGTAACACTATATAACGTCATACGTTATAACGTAACACTGTATAACGTCATACGTTATAACGTAACACTGTATAACGTTATGCGTTATAACGTAACACTGTATAACGTTATACGTTATAACGTAATAGTATATAACGTCATACGTTATAACGTAACACTATATAACGTTATACGTTATAACGTAACACTATATAACGTTATACGTTATAACGTAACACTATATAACGTTATACGTTATAACGTAATAGTATATGACGTTATATGTTATAACACAACACTATATAACGTTATATGTTACTACCTAATAGTATATAACGTTATACGTTATAACGCTATAGTATATAGCGTTATACGTTATAAGTTAATAATATATAACGTCATACGTTATAACGTAATAGTATAAAACGTTATACGTTAAAACGCTATAGTATATAACGTTATACGTTATAACGTTATCGTACATGCCGTTATACGTTATAACGTTTTTTTTTTTTTGCGTGGGGAGGGGAAAATGCTATTACGCATGCCCAGTGATCCGCATCACTGGGTTATGTGGGAGTCGATCGGATGTCGTTGCCATACCCACTAAAAACCCCTCCTCCTTCTTCCTCCGCTTAGAGGGCAGACAACCCCGGTAAAACCTGTCGGCAGTCATCAGGGTTGTCCTTTCGTGCCCCGTTGTATCTACTTCTTCGGGCAGTTACTGCTCATGTCGTCCTCTCAGCCAGTTCAGAATACTGGGCTGGTCTCCTTCTGCGGTTTTTCGTTGTTTCATGTTCTTGCCCTCATTGCTCCGCGTAGTTGTTGCTTCGCTCGTTCTCCTCTTTGCCTCTTCCCAGGCCCTCGTTGTCACCCTCCTGTGACACATGACGGTCTTGCAGAATTGCCTGAATTTATTCCAGCTCTCGTCCTTGGCGGTCACCGTGGCGATCAGATTGCCCACGTCTATCTTCCCGCCCAGAGCGTTCTCCAGCTCGATCCTTCTGTCCGTCCACTTCGGGCACGCGAAGAGGGCGTGCTCTGCATCGTCGTTCGGGTCTCCACAGTCGAGACAGTTGCCGTCGCTATCCCTGCCAATCCTTTTTCTATAGACACCGAAGCTCCCATGCCCGGTTAGCAACTGCATGGTGTTGTGATCGATGTCCATCTTCTTTTTGGTAAATAGCAGCGCACTCGGTATTAGCTTCTTTGTGATATTTTCCTTTTTGTAGTTGTTCCACTCCTTCTGCCAGTCCTCTTGGGCCTTCTTGCGAATCGCCTCCAGTTCCTCCTTCAGCTTGCAGCCGTCATCCGTGCCAATCCTGGACCCATGGATCTTGTTCCTCTCGTAGGTCTCTCCGAGCATCTTTATCTTTATGTAAATCGGGAGATTCCCGGTCAACACGCAAAGTGCCGCGTGGGAGACGGTACGGTATGCCGTCGTTGTTATGCACAGGTCCGTTCGTTGTGCTCGTTTCAGCTATTTCCTGTTCTTATCGGTATTCGCTGCTCTAGCCCATACCGGTGCTCCGTAAGTTACGATGGACTCCCACACATTGTAGTAGAGCCTACGAGCCAAGCTGGGCGGCCCGTTGATGTTGGGTAGAATTCCCCTAAGGGCTCCTATTAACTTGTCGGCTCTATTACACACCATCTCGATATGCGCACCGAACCTCCGACTGGAGTCGATGACGACTCCGAGATACCTGATGCGATCGACCGTTTCGATGTTCGAGGAGCCCAACCTGAGTTTCACCACTCTCGGCACTCGCAAGCTTGTGATGAGCATGACCTCCGTCTTTTCCCTCGCCAGGGTGAGCCCGACACTCGTGCACCAATCGTTGGCGATCCTTAGCATCGTGTTGACCTTGACGGAGGCCTCTTCGTTCCTCCCGACGGAACATGTGATGGCCAGATCATCCGCGAAGGCGGTTGCTCTGACCATTGGCATGTTGTCGAATCTCTCGAGCAACCGGTCGTATACCAAGTTCCACAGGAATGGTCCGAGGATGGATCCCTGCGGAACTCCCGCCGCCACCTCGTGCTCCACCGTGCCGTGCTGGTTGCTCACGATGATCCTCCTTCCGGATAGGTAACTGCCGATTAGCCTTTTGACCTTCCATGGCAGCTTCCTCTTGTCAAATTCCTCGTATATGCTCTTCCAGCTAAGCGAATTGCTAATATCCAGGGTCATCATCACGCATATTACCTTCTTCTGTTTGCAGATGTTGGCAAACTTCATCACCTGCGTGATGGCATCTACCGTACTCCTCTTCTTTCTGAAGCCATATTGCCTCCGATGGAACGGGTCCATTCCGATGCATCTCTCGATGATCTTCTTAAAGCATTTTTCCCAGATCTTGCTCGTGGTTGGGAGTATGCTTATCGGCCGGTACGCGTTAGGGAGACTGGGATCCTTTCCCGGTTTCCTTAGCAGTATTACTCTGGCCGTCTTACAGCAGTCTGGGATCCTTCCTGATTCTGTGATGCCGTTGAACGCCCTTGTCACGAGCTCGCTTCTGCGACTCGCTACCAGCTTCGCGATCTCGCCCGGCACGCCATCGACTCCTGCAGCCTTCTTGGTGTTCATTCTTCCGGCGGCATCGACGACATCGCCTTCGCCGATGGCGACGCTGAGGCTAGTATCTCCTTCTTCTTCGGTCTCTGCCTCTTCGCGGCCCTCATAATGGGGGGGGGGGGGGGGTCCGTGTCCCAAGGCGAATAGCCTCTGTAGGACTGCCTTCACCATGTCGATCGGCATGTCGTTGGTTGGTCCTTTGCTTTTACATTTCTTCATGACCGTGCGATAGGGTTTGCCCCAAGGGTCGCTCTCCAGTATCTTGCAGTATTCTGTCCAAGCTGTTTTTTTGCTGCGGGCGATCTCCTTTTTTAACTGCCTTCGGATCTCCTTGTAGGCGTTGACGAGAGGCTCGGTGTTGCCGGCATTCTTCTTCCTTTCTCTCGTCACCTTCCTGAGCGCTTTGTGCGCCTGCGCTCTCAGTTCCGCGATCATCGGGTTCCACCAGTAGTTCGCGTACTTGCGGCTCGCCGCACAGTTCGACTTCCTTAGCATCCCTTCGCACGTACCTTCTATGCTCTTTTGCAAGGGCTCGGCCCCATCCTCTTCGATAGGAGCGTTGAGGTCCTCCTTCTTCAGTGTGTCGTCGAATCTGCTCAGGAACTCCTCCGGCGACATGTCCTTGGTCACGTACCTGTAGAACTTCGATACGGTTCGGGTCTTCCTCGCCTTAAACCTGTGGAGCACGTACAGATGGTCCGAGGCCGAGTATTTGTCCAAGACCGCGCTTCCGGCGTGTATCTCGCTGACCTTGTTGGATACGCTTATTATGTCGGGGAAGCTCGTCTTCCCGTTCATGAAGAAGGTGTACTTTTCCTTGAGCCTCAATGGAAACACCCGGTGGCCACTTAGTGCCTCCATTAAGACTCTCCCTCTCTTGTCTGTGGTCGATCCTCCCCAACAGGTTGACTTTGCGTTGAAGTCTCCGGCCACGACGACCTTGTCGTGTCTTCTAGCAATGCTCTTCGTCATAGTCGACAGCGTGTCTATGTATTTGGAGTATGCTAGCTTATTTATGTTGGGCGAACAGTATCCGCTGAAGCAGAAGACGTCGCCGACGCGGACGCCCACTATCCCGTCGCTCTTGACCTCTGTTGTTTCATCAGGCAGTTTGCCATTGAGGAGTGTGACCCATATCGAGGCGTCTCCTTTGGTGTCATTAAACCAGTGCGGTAGCTGCCTGTTCGGCTCGGAAATTATTATTATATCCGGCCTAAGTTCGATCGCGCATTGATGCATCATGTCCTGCGCCAGCTTGCATCTGTTGAGGTTTATCTGCAGTATCCTCATTTATTCGCTTTCAACCGCCTTCTATATTCTGGACAAGCCAGGGATCCGGTTACGTGGTCAAATTTCACTCCTTTCTCCTTGCTGCAGATGGAGCAGCAGGGTGCGTTGACGCAGGCAGCTATCGTGTGGTCTTTGGCTCCGCACTTCCTGCAAATCTCCTTTCCAGGGCTTATCGCCGTGCACTTGTTCGCGATATGCCCGAACATGTGACATCTGAAGCACTTTACCACGTTGGGTAGTGCCTTTATCGAGGCTATCGTCAAGCCGGTTCTGATCTTCCGGCTCGCCCCCTCTTTGGCCAGATAGGCTTTCGGCATCGTCACTATTGCCGATTGGGTGCCCCACGGCGCCATTTTTAGGGTCTTTACTTCGACCTCAGTGATGTCGCTTATGCCCAGTTGCATTACTATCTCCCTGGCTAGTTCTTCCTTGCCTACGAGCGGGTCTATATCCCTGATCTCTACGGAGGTCTTGTCGCGCATTGGTAGCGCTCTCACCTTGCCTCTTAGCGCCGTGTTCATATCCGCCGCGGTCTTTTTGGCGTTGCTACCTGCTTTCAGCTCGATCAGAATGTCACCTGTTCTGGTCCTCCTAATCCCACAGCTCTCTTTTAGGGTCTCCCTTGCCCCCATCAAGTCTTTGTAGACCTGGATCCACTCCTTGTCTTGCCCTACTTTGACGAGGATGGCTTCGGGTCTGTTACGTGTCCTCTTCGGTCCCTCCGGCCTCTTTGGCTTGTCCAATGCCGCCCTTCCTGCGTTCGCCTTCCTGACCACCGTCGGGGTGTCCGTTCTTTTTCCTCTCCTTCCGCGGACAGGGATCCAGTCTTCCTTTACATCGCTGTCCGTGCAGTCCGTAGTCGCTTTTGCCGAGCTGTTGCCGGCACAGGCTCTTGCGTAGGAGGCCTCCACGGTCGTTGGTCTCTTTCTCTTGGTGTCGCCCTTCCCCTCGACGGGCGATATCTCCTTCCTTTTTCCTTCCTTCTCCTCACTCCTCCCCGGAGGCGTGGTCATCCTGGTGGCCGCGACTGTCCTAGCGTTCCTCTTGAGCCTCATCTCGTCCAACATCGACTGGAGCTTGATCGCTTTTTTACTGATAGCGTCCCTCCTTTTCTTGATGTCGGTATCCTTTTTGCTCATGAGGTAGAGTCTGCTACCTATGCATTGGATTTCGCGTAAGACTTCTGTGATGATTTCCGTCATCGCCTTCCATTCGCTCATTTTAATGACATACTGTCCTCGTCATTGCATTTGGTCTCGGCCGTTGCTCTGTTCGCCATGGCCTTCCTCCTGAGACATTCCCTTGGTGCCGCCGCTTCGCTGCCGCTGTCCGACATTTCCGCCGGTGTGTCTAGCTCCGAGGTGCTGGCCGCTTCGTCCCTCGTTGCCCTCGGCTGGCTCCCGACCAGGCTTCTCGTTGTCTTGCACGCGCTCCCCTCCACTGGGGACTTTCTCATATATCTGGTGATCTTGTCACCTTTCAAGATTTTTTCCTTGGCGATTCGGGTCGCCTTTTCGGTGGGTGGTGTCTTATCCTTGAGTGCCTGCATTGGCATCTCGACATCCTCGATGATTCCCGCGATGTCTTTATCAAATTCGAGGTATCTTCTTGTGCTTTTCTTGCACATCTTTTCCTCTGTGACAACTGCGGGTGTCTCTTGGTCCCCGGTCGTGTTTACCGAACGAGGGGAGGCCCTGGGATCGACCTTCCCCTCGCCGTTCGTCCAGTCGGTGACCGTCGGGTCGAGCCTGGGACGCTACTCGAATCCCCGATGGGGCCTGGAAGCTCCGAAACCCCCTGAGCCGTAAGTTTACTTACCTTATAGTACTTGTCCATAGTGTATTTGTATCTTTAATATACATATATATGTCGGAGATGAAAGAACACCGGAACTCCTCCTTGGATTCGCGGGAATACCGCAACTCTGTAACTTAGATTAAACAAATGCCGCACCGATTATTCGAGATTTATGATCATGAGCTTGGGCTCGAGGCGACAATCAGTCGCCGAACGTAGCCGCGGTCAAAGGGATGAACGTTTTATCTAACAAAGGCACAGAGTAACTCTATACCTCTCCTTAAAAGAAATAGTCGTAGCGATACGTGGCAGTAAATACTTCAATAGTTTCTATCCCGTGGCCCGCCACACGCAGATTTTGTCCTCCGGGTAAGATGATCGCCGGGTGTCGGCATGCCTTTGTGGCGTATGTTTAGCTAACGTGAGGACCCGCTATAGATCTTAAGATTTAGTCTAGCGAAGTCCGTCAAATAGACTTTGTTGCAACTACAGGAAGATAGGAGGAACCTATCTTCCACGAGCGTTGCCCCCCGTCAACAACCTCCCCTCAAGGGCGGCCAGCATCTCTTTCAAAACGCCGATATGGAGATCGACCAATTAGCAACAGCGCTAATTTCCCTCTCCTTTGGAACGAAAGCTTTCTTTGACGAATCCGAGGATCTCATATCCTTAGACGCACCCAATATAGTTTTCCTCGACGACATCGTCGAGACGGAGAGTCATTCTTTCGTACGATCTCATCGACAAATGGCAGTGCCACCTTACAACCAGTGAATACCTCACATCTAGTTAACAAAGAGTTAGACTTGAGCTGTGCGAGAACATACGTTTACCATCCCGTGACCGCGGATTCGTTTCGAACCTAAGGTCATTATCACTGGTGCTACGAGTGCTTAATCTTGTTAATAAGCCCGTGCTAATAAACTCTCCGTTGTATCACGACAATGGTTAATTCTAATGAAAATTCATTAAACGCCCATCTCCATAATCCTGACTTCAATCCGACATATATATGTCGGATGCACGTCAGGATTGTAGGTGGGGGTGTTCGATGTATCTTCGTTGGAATTAGCCATAGGTGCGGTCTAACAATGGTTGAGTTTATTGACACAAATTAGAGAGATTTACAGCGTCGATAGATAATCGCAAGGTTTTGATATTCGCGGCACTATGACAATGGTCTCGGCTCCGGCAACGTTTCCGCGGTCAACGGATACTGGACTTTACCCTTCGTTTGCGTCTAAGTTACACTATATGTTAGAGCACGGGGGCAATTATTTCGTATACGAAAGACAGATCATCAAAACAAGATCATCGGATTCGCGGAGAAAAGTCTTCGCTCGAAGGGTGAGGGAAATTGACGTTGCTGTTAATTGGTCAATTTCCATGTTGGTGGTTAGAGAAAGATATTAGCTGTCCTTGGGGGAAGTTGCTAGCGAGAAGCGTCGTTCGTGGAAGGATAGATTTCTCTTATCTTCCCGTAGTTGGGGCACAGGCCATTTGTCTATTGGAGAGACTTTGTGTAATTGAAATTTAATATTCGTAGCGGGTCCTCGCCCAGCTAAACATATACTGTGAAGATGCGTTGGCATCTGGCAATCGTCTTACCCGAAGGACAAAGTCTGCGTGTGGCGAGCCACGGGACAGAAATCGTTGAAATGTTTACCGTCGTGCCCCGTCCCAAGTATTTCTTTTAAGGAAAGCTATAGAGTTACTTCATGCCTCTGTTAGGTAAAACGTTCATCCCTTGACCGCGACTACGTTCGGCGACCGGTTGTCACCTCGAGCCCGAGCTCACTATCATAAATTTCGAATAAGTACAGTCGGATCGAATTACAACAGTTTCTTAGTGCGGCTATGATGAAATCTGGGTTACAGCACTAAGGGGGTCCTCCCACCGCTCCAAAGGGAAGGCTCCGGTGTTCTTTCATCTCCGACATATATATATGTATGTTTGAAACGGATGTCCTTCGACGTAGCCGGTCGTCGTATAATCCCACTGTATCCTTCCGCGTGTATGCGATTCGTGTCCTAAATAACTTGCCGATGGCGTCGTAAAGTCGCCAGTCGTATGACTGATGACCGGATATTTCTAAAACTGGCTATGTCACTATCACTGTTCAACGCCGGGAGTTTTGACTGGCCCTCCACGGGGGCACTCTCCACCACTCCTTGGTTACCCAGGTAGCCCGCTCGGTGGCGCTTCGGTCGCGCGACCCAAGATGGCCTCCGCTCTGCCCCTAACCTCACTTTTCACACACAGCACATTCAATCGTTTCTCTCGCTTTTATACCAGCGAGCTCCCCTATTTCTTGTGTTCCCACTCATTCCGGAGCACTAGAAACTTCACTTTCGTGCACTTTTCCGCCCGAATTCTTTAATATACACAGATATTTCGGTTATGCCTACGGAGCGACGTGTACGTGTCCGGTCTGCTTGCCGCCATCATTTGAAGATACGTTATAACGTAATACCACATAACGATATACGTTATAACGCTATAGTATATAACGTCATTCGTTATAATGTAATACTATATAACGTCATAATGTAATAGTATACAACGTTATAATGTAATAGTATACAACGTCATAAGTTATAACGTAACACTATATAACCTTATACGTTATAACGTAATAGTATATAACGCAGTACGTTACTACCTAATGGTATATAACGTTATACGTTATAACGTAATAGTATATAACGTCATACGTTATAACGTAACACTATATAACGTTATACGTTATAACGTAATAGTATATGACGTTATATGTTATAACACAACACTATAAAACGTTATACGTCATAACGTATTATTATATAACGTCATACGTTACAACGTAACACTATATAACGTTATACGTTATATCGTAACACCATATAACGTTATATGCTATAACGTAATGGCATATAACGTCATAAGTTATAACGTAACACTATATAACGTTATACGCTATAACGTAATAGTATACAACGTCATACGTTATAATGTAATAGTATACAACGTCATACGATATAACGCAACACTATAAAACACTACAAAACGTTATACGTTATAACGTATTATTATATAACGTCATACGTTACAACGTAACCCTATATAACGTTATACGTTAAAACGCTATAGTATACAACGTTATACGTTACATCGTAATAGTATATAACGTTATACGTTATATCGTAATAGTATGTAACGTTATACATTATATCGTAATAGTATATAACGTTATACGTTGTATCGTAATGCTAGATAACGTTGTACGTTATATCGTAATAGTATATAACGTTATACGTTATATCGTAATAGTATATAACGTTATACGTTATATCGTAATAGTATATAACGTTATACGTTATATCGTAATGCTAGATAACGTTGTACGTTATATCGTAATAGTATATAACGTTATAAGTTATATCGAAGTAGTATATAACGTTATACGTTATATCGTAATAGTATATAACGTTATACGTTATATCGTAATAGTATATAACGTTATACGTTATATCGTAATAGTATATAACGTAATACGTCATAACATAATGCTACATAAACTAATAAGATACATCGTAATAGTATACAACGTTATACGTTATATCGTAATACTATATAACGCTCTACGTTATATCGTAATGGTATATAACGTTATACGTTATATCGTAACACTATATAACGTTATAAGTTATATCGTAATAGTATATAACGTTATACGATGCATCGTAATAATGTATAACGTTACACGTTATATCGTAATAGTATATAACGTTATACGTTATATCGTAATGCTAGATAACGTTGTACGTTATATCGTAATAGTATATAACGTTATACGTTATATCGTAATAGTATATAACGTTATACGTTATATCGTAATAGTATATAACGTTATACGTTATATCGTAATAGTATATAACGTTATACGATGCATCGTAATAATATATAACGTTATACGTTATATCGTAATGGTATATAACGTTATCCGGTAATATCGTAATAGTATATAACGTTATACGTTATATCGTAATGGTATATAACGTTATCCGTTATATCGTAATAGTATATAACGTTATACGTTATATCGTAATAGTATATAACGTAATACGTCATAACATAATGCTACATAAAGTAATAAGATATATCGTAATAGTATGTAACGTTATATGTTATATCGTAATAGTATATAACGTTATACGTTATATCGTAATAGTATATAACGTTATACGATGCATCGTAATAATATATAACGTTATACGTTATATCGTAATAGTATATAACGTAATACGTCATAACATAATGCTACATAAAGTAATAAGATATATCGTAATAGTATGTAACGTTATATGTTATATCGTAATAGTATATAACGTTATACGATGCATCGTAATAATATATAACGTTATACGTTATATCGTAATGGTATATAACGTTATCCGTTATATCGTAATAGTATATAACGTTATACGTTATATCGTAATAGTATATAACGTAATACGTCATAACATAATGCTACATAAAGTAATAAGATATATCGTAATAGTATGTAACGTTATATGTTATATCGTAATAGTATATAACGTTATACGTTATATCGTAATGCTAGATAACGTTGTACGTTATATCGTAATAGTATATAACGTTATACGATGCATCGTAATAATGTATAACGTTACACGTTATATCGTAATAGTATATAACGTTATACGTTATATCGTAATAGTATATAACGTTATACGTTATATCGTAATAGTATATAACGTAATACGTCATAACATAATGCTACATAAAGTAATAAGATATATCGTAATAGTATGTAACGTTATATGTTATATCGTAATAGTATATAACGTTATACGATGCATCGTAATAATATATACCGTTATACGTTATATCGTAATGGTATATAACGTTATCCGTTATATCGTAATAGTATATAACGTTATACGTTATATCGTAATAGTATATAACGTAATACGTCATAACATAATGCTACATAAAGTAATAAGATATATCGTAATAGTATGTAACGTTATATGTTATATCGTAATAGTATAGAACGTTATACGTTATATCGTAATAGTATATAACGTTATACGTTATATCGTAATAGTATATAACGTAATACGTCATAAAATAATGCTACATAAAGTAATAAGATACATCGTAATAGTATATAACATTATACGTTATATCGTAATACTATATAACGCTCTACGTTATATCGTAATGGTATATAACGTTATACGTTATATCGTAACACTATATAACGTTATAAGTTATATCGTAATAGTATATAACATTATACGATGCATCGTAATAATGTATAACGTTACACGTTATATCGTAATAGTATATAACGTTATACGTTATATCGTAATGCTAGATAACGTTGTACGTTATATCGTAATAGAATATAACGTTATACGTTATATCGTAATGCTAGATAACGTTGTACGTTATATCGTAATAGTATATAACGTTATACGTTATACCGTAATAGTATATAATGTTATACGTTATATCGTAATAGTATATAACGTTATACGTTATATCGTAATGCTAGATAACGTTGTACGTTATATCGTAATAGTATATAACGTTATACGTTATATCGTAATAGTATATAACGTTATACGTTATATCGTAATAGTATATAACGTTATACGTTATATCGTAATGCTAGATAACGTTGTACGTTATATCGAAATAGTATATAACGTTATACGTTATATCGTAATAGTATATAATGTTATACGTTATATCGTAATAGTATATAACGTTATACGTTATATCGTAATGCTAGATGACGTTGTACGTTATATCGTAATAGTATATAACGTTATACGTTATATCGTAATAGTATATAACGTTATACGATGCATCGTAATAATATATAACCTTTATACGTTATATCGTCATAGTATGTAACGTTATACGTTATATCGCAATATTATATAACGTTATACGATGCATCGTAATACTATATAACGTTATACGTTATAACGTAATAGTATATAACGTAATACGTTATAACATAATGCTACATAACGTAATAAGATATATCGTAATAGTATATAACGTTATACGTTATATCGTAATAGTATATAACGTTATGCGTTATATCGTAATAGTATATAACGTTATACGTTATATCGTAATAGTATATAACGTTATACGTTATATCGTAATAGTATATAACGTTACACGTTATATCGTAATAGTATATAACGTTATACGATGCATCGTAATAATATATAACGTTATACGTTATATCGTAATAGTATATGACGTTATACGTTATATCGTAATAGTATGTAACGTTATACATGATATCGTAATAGTATATAACGTTATACGTTATATCGTAATAGTATATAACGTTATACGTTATATCGTAATGCTAGATAACGTTGTACGTTATATCGTAATAGTATATAACGTTATACGTTATATCGTAATAGTATATAACGTTATACGTTATATCGTAATAGTATATAACGTTATACGTTATATCGTAATGCTAGATAACGTTGTACGTTATATCGTAATAGTATATAACGTTATACGTTATATCGTAATAGTATATAACGTTATAGGTTATATCGTAACAGTATATAACGTTATACGTTATATCGTAATAGTATATAACGCAATACGTCATAACATAATGCTACATAAAGTAATAAGGTACATCGTAATAGTATATAACGTTATACGTTATATCGTAATACTATATAACGCTCTACGTTATATCGTAATAGTATATAACGTTATACGTTATATCGTAACACTATATAACGTTATAAGTTATATCGTAATAGTATATAACGTTATACGATGCATCGTAATAATGTATAACGTTACACGTTATATCGTAATAGTATATAACGTTATACGTTATATCGTAATGCTAGATAACGTTGTACGTTATATCGTAATAGTATATAACGTTATACGTTATGTCGTAATAGTATATAACGTTATACGTTATATCGTAATAGTATATAACGTTATGCGTTATACGTAATGGTATATAACGTTGTACGTTATATCGTAATAGTATATAACGTTATACGTTATATCGTAATAGTATATAACGTTATACGTTATATCGTAATAGTATATAACGTTATACGTTATATCGTAATGCTAGATAACGTTGTACGTTATATCGTAATAGTATATAACGTTATACGTTATATCGTAATAGTATATAACGTTATAGGTTATATCGTAACAGTATATAACGTTATACGTTATATCGTAATAGTATATAACGTTATACGTTATATCGTAATGCTAGATAACGTTATACGTTATATCGTAATAGTATATAACGTAATACGTTATAACATAATGCTACATAACGTAATAAGATAAATCGTAATAGTATATAACGTTATACGTTATATCGTAATAGTATATAACGTTATACGATGCATCGTAATAATATATAACGTTATACGTTATATCGTAATGGTATATAACGTTATCCGTTATATCGTAATAGTATATAACGTTATACGTTATATCGTAATAGTATATAACGTAATACGTCATAACATAATGCTACATAAAGTAATAAGATATATCGTAATAGTATGTAACGTTATATGTTATATCGTAATATTATATAACGTTATACGTTATATCGTAATGCTAGATAACGTTGTACGTTATATCGTAATAGTATATAACGTTATACGTTATATCGTAATAGTATATAACGCTATACGTTATATCGTAATAGTATATAACGTTATACGTTATATCGTAATAGTATATAACGTTATACGTTATATCGTAATGCTAGATAACGTTGTACGTTATATGGTAATAGTATATAACGTTATACGTTATATCGTAATAGTATATACCGTTATACGTTATATCGTAATAGTATATAACGTTATACGTTATATCGTAATACTATATAACGTTATACGTGATATCGTAATAGTATATAACGTTATACGTTATATCGTAATAGTATATAACGTAATACGTCATAACATAATGCTACATAAAGTAATAAGGTACATCGTAATAGTATATAACGTTATACGTTATATCGTAATACTATATAACGCTCTACGTTATATCGTAATGGTATATAACGTTATACGTTATATCGTAACACTATATAACGTTATAAGTTATATCGTAATAGTATATAACGTTATACGATGCATCGTAATAATGTATAACGTTACACGTTATATCGTAATAGTATATAACGTTATACGTTATATCGTAATGCTAGGTAACGTTGTACGTTATATCGTAATAGTATATAACGTTATACGTTATATCGTAATACTATATAACGTTATACGTTATATCGTAATAGTATATAACGTTGTACGTTATATCGTAATGCTAGATAACGTTGTACGTTATATCGTAACAGTATATAACGTTATACGTTATATCGTAATAGTATATAACGTTATACGTTATATCGTAATAGTATATAACGTTATACGTTATATCGTAATAGTATATAACGTTATACGTTATATCGTAATGCTAGATAACGTTGTACGTTATGTCGTAATAGTATATAACGTTATACGTTATATCGTAATAGTATATAACGTTATGCGTTATACGTAATGGTATATAACGTTATACGTTATATCGTAATAGTATATAACGTTATACGTTATATCGTAATAGTATATAATGTAATACGTTATAACATAATGCTACATAACGTAATAAGATATATCGTAATAGTATATAACGTTATACGTTATATCGTAATAGTCTATAACGTTATACGATGCATCGTAATAATATATAACGTTATACGTTATATCGTAATGGTATATAACGTTATCCGTTATATGGTATTAGTATATAACGTTATACGTTATATCGTAATAGTATATAACGTAATACGTCATAACATAATGCTACATAAAGTAACAAGATATATCGTAATAGTATGTAACGTTATATGTTATATCGTAATAGTATATAACGTTATACGTTATATCGTAATAGTATATAACGTTATACGTTATATCGTAATAGTATATAACGTTATACGTTATATCGTAACAGTATATAACGATATACGTTATATCGTAATAGTATATGACGTTATCCGTTATATCGTAATAGTATATAACGTTATACGATGCATCGTAATAATATATAACGTTATACGTTATATCGTAATAGTATATAACGTAATACGTTATAACATAATGCTACATAACGTAATAAGATATATCGTAATAGTATATAACGTTATACGTTATATCGTAATAGTATATAACGTTATACGTTATATCGTAATAGTATATAACGTAATACGTCATAACATAATGCTACATAAAGTAATAAGATACATCGTAATAGTATATAACGTTATACGTTATATCGTAATAGTATGTAACGTTGTACGTTATATCGTAATAGTATATAACGTTATACGTTATATCGTAATAGTATATAATGTAATACGTTATAACATAATGCTACATAACGTAATAAGATATTTCGTAATAGTATATAACGTTATACGTTATATCGTAATAGTATATAACGTTATACGATGCATCGTAATAATATATAACGTTATACGTTATATCGTAATGGTATATAACGTTATCCGTTATATCGTAATAGTATATAACGTTATCCGTTATATCGTAATAGTATATAACGTTATACGTTATATCGTAATAGTATATAACGTAATACGTCATAACATAATGCTACATAAAGTAACAAGATATATCGTAATAGTATGTAACGTTATATGTTATATCGTAATAGTATATAACGTTAAACGTTATATCGTAATAGTATATAACGTTATACGTTATATCGTAATAGTATATAACGTTATACGTTATATCGTAATAGTATATAACGTTATACGTTATATCGTAATAGTATATAACGTTATACGTTATATCGTAATAGTATATAACGTTATACGTTATATCGTAATAGTATATAATGTAATACGTTATAACATAATGCTACATGACGTAATAAGATATATCGTAATAGTATATAACGTTATACGTTATATCGTAATATTATATAACGTTATACGATGCATCGTAATAATATATAACGTTACACGTTATATCGTAATAGTATATAACGTTATACGTTATATCGTAATGCTAGATAACGTTGTACGTTATATCGTAATAGTATATAACGTTGTACGTTATATCGTAATAATATATAACGTTATACGTTATATCGTAATAGTATATAACGTTATACGTTATATCGTAATGCTAGATAACGTTGTACGTTATATCGTAATAGTATATAACGTTATACGTTATATCGCGATAGTATATAACGTTATACGTTATATCGTAATATTATATAACGTTATACGATGCATCGTAATAATATATAACGTTATACGTTATATCGTAGTAGTATATAACGTAATACGTCATAACATAATGCTACATAACGTAATATGATTTATCGTAATAGTATATAACGTTACACGTTATATCGTAATAGTATATAACGTTACACGTTATATCGTAATAGTATATAACGTTATACGATGCATCGCAATAATATATAACGTTATACGTTATATCGTAATATTATATATCGTTATACGATGCATCGTAATAATATATAACGTTACACGTTATATCGTAATAGTATATAACGTTATACGTTATATCGTAATAGTATATGACGTTATAAGTTATATCGTAATAGTATGTAACGTTATACATTATATCGTAATAGTATATAACGTTATACGTTATAGCGTAATGCTAGATAACGTTGTACGTTATATCGTAATAGTATATAACGTTATACGTTATATCGTAATAGTATATAACGTTATACGTTATATCGTAATAGTATATGACGTTATAAGTTATATCGTAATAGTATGTAACGTTATACATTATATCGTAATAGTATATAACGTTATACGTTATAGCGTAATGCTAGATAACGTTGTACGTTATATCGTAATAGTATATAACGTTATACGTTATATCGTAATAGTATATAACGTTATACGTTATATCGTAATATTATATAACGTTATACGATGCATCGTAATAATATATAACGTTACACGTTATATCGTAATAGTATTTAACGTTATACGATGCATCGCAATAATATATAACGTTATACGTTATATCGTAATATTATATAACGTTATACGATGCATCGTAATAATATATAACGTTATACGTTATATCGTAATAGTATATAACGTTATACGATGCATCGCAATAATATATAACGTTATGCGTTATATCGTAATATTATATAACGTTATACGATGCATCGTAATAATATATAACGTTACACGTTATATCGTAATAGTATATAACGTTATACGTTATATCGTAATGCTAGATAACGTTGTACGTTATATCGTAATAGTATATAACGTTATACGTTATATCGTAATAGTATATAACGTTATACGTTATATCGTAATGCTAGATAACGTTGTACGTTATATCGTAATAGTATATAACGTTATACGTTATATCGTAATAGTATATAACGTTATACGTTATATCGTAATAGTATATAACGTTATACGTTATATCGTAACTCTATATAACGTTATACGTTATATCGCAATAGTATATAAAGTTATACGATGCATCGTAATAATATATAACATTATACGTTATAACGTAATAGTATATAACGTAACACGTTATAACATAATGCTACATCACGTGATAAGATATATCGTTATAGTATATAACGTTATACGCTGCATCGTAATAATATATAACGTTATACGTTATATCGTAATACTATATAAGGTTATAGTTATATCGTAATATTATATAACGTTATACGATGCATCGTAATAATATATAACGTTATACGTTATATCGTAATAGTATATAACGTTATACGATGCATCGCAATAATATATAACGTTATACGTTATATCGTAATATTATATAACGTTATACGATGCATCGTAATAATATATAACGTTACACGTTATATCGTAATAGTATATAACGTTATACGTTATAGCGTAATAGTATATGACGTTATAAGTTATATCGTAATAGTATATAACGTTATACGTTATATCGTAATAGTATATAACGTTATACGTTATATCGTAATGCTAGATAACGTTGTACGTTATATCGTAATAGTATATAACGTTATACGTTATATCGTAATAGTATATAACGTTATACGTTATATCGTAATAGTATATAACGTTATACGTTATATCGTAATATTATATAACGTTATACGATGCATCGTAATAATATATAACGTTATACGTTATATCGTAATAGTATATAACGTAATACGTCATAACATAATGCTACATATCGTAATATGATTTATCGTAATAGTATATAACGTTATACGTTATATCGTAATAGTATATAACGTTATACGATGCATCGTAATAATATATAACGTTCTACGTTATATCGTAATGGTATATAGCGTTATACGTTATATCGTAACTCTATATAACGTTATACGTTATATCGTAATAGTATATAAAGTTATACGATGCATCGTAATAATATATAACGTTATACGTTATAACGTAATAGTATATAACGTAACACGTTATAACATAATGCTACATCACGTGATAAGATATATCGTTATAGTATATAACGTTATACGTTGCATCGTAATAATATATAACGTTATACGTTATATCGTAATATTATATAACGTTATACGATGCATCGTAATAATATATAACGTTACACGTTATATCGTAATAGTATATGACGTTATACGTTATATCGTAATAGTATGTAACGTTATACATTATAGCGTAATAGTATGTAGCGTTATACGTTATATCGTAATGCTAGATAACGTTGTACGTTATATCGTAATAGTATATAACGTTATACGTTATATCGTAATGCTAGATAACGTTGTACGTTATATCGTAATAGTATATAACGTTATACGTTATATCGTAATAGTATATAACGTTATACGTTATATCGTAATATTATATAACGTTATACGATGCATCGTAATAATATATAACGTTATACGTTATATCGTAATAGTATATAACGTAATACGTCATAACATAATGCTACATATCGTAATATGATTTATCGTAATAGTATATAACGTTATACGTTATATCGTAATAGTATATAACGTTATACGTTATATCGCAATACTATATAACGTTCTACGTTATATCGTAATGGTATATAACGTTATACGTTATATCGTAACTCTATATAACGTTATACGTTATATCGTAATAGTATATAAAGTTATACGATGCATCGTAATAATATATAACGTTATACGTTATAACGTAATAGTATATAACGTAACACGTTATAACATAATGCTACATCACGTGATAAGATATATCGTTATAGTATATAACGTTATACGTTGCATCGTAATAATATATAACGTTATACGTTATATCGTAATACTGTATAAGGTTATAGTTATATCGTAATATTATATAACGTTATACGATGCATCGTAATAATATATAACGTTATACGTTATATCGTAATAGTATATAACGTTATACGATGCATCGCAATAATATATAACGTTATACGTTATATCGTAATATTATATAACGTTATACGATGCATCGTAATAATATATAACGTTACACGTTATATCGTAATAGTATATAACGTTATACGTTATATCGTAATGCTAGATAACGTTGTACGTTATATCGTAATAGTATATAACGTTATACGTTATTTCGTAATAGTATATAACGTTATGCGTTATACGTAATGGTATATAACGTTATACGTTATATCGTAATGCTAGATAACGTTGTACGTTATATCGTAATAGTATATAACGTTATACGTTATTTCGTAATAGTATATAACGTTATGCGTTATACGTAATGGTATATAACGTTATACGTTATATCGTAATAGTATATAACGTTATACGTTATATCGTAATAGTATATAACGTTATACGTTATATCGTAATGCTAGATAACGTTATCCGTTATATCGTAATAGTATATAACGTTATACGTTATATCGTAATAGTATATAACGTAATACGTCATAACATAATGCTACATAAAGTAACAAGATATATCGTAATAGTATGTAACGTTATATGTTATATCGTAATAGTATATAACGTTATACGTTATATCGTAATGCTAGATAACGTTGTACGTTATATCGTAATAGTATATAACGTTATACGTTATTTCGTAATAGTATATAACGTTATGCGTTATACGTAATGGTATATAACGTTATACGTTATATCGTAATAGTATATAACGTTATACGTTATATCGTAATAGTATATAACGTTATACGTTATATCGTAATGCTAGATAACGTTATCCGTTATATCGTAATAGTATATAACGTTATACGTTATATCGTAATAGTATATGACGTTATCCGTTATATCGTAATAGTATATAACGTTATACGATGCATCGTAATAATATATAACGTTATACGTTATATCGTAATAGTATATAACGTTATACGTTATATCGTAATAGTATATAACGTTATACGTTATATCGTAATAGTATATAACGTTATACGTTATATCGTAATGGTATATAACGTTATACGTTATATCGTAACTCTATATAACGTTATACGTTATATCGTAATAGTATATAAAGTTATACGATGCATCGTAATAATATATAACGTTATACGTTATAACGTAATAGTATATAACGTAACACGTTATAACATAATGCTACATCACGTGATAAGATATATCGTTATAGTATATAACGTTATACGTTGCATCGTAATAATATATAACGTTATACGTTATATCGTAATACTGTATAAGGTTATAGTTATATCGTAATATTATATAACGTTATACGATGCATCGTAATAATATATAACGTTATACGTTATATCGTAATAGTATATAACGTTATACGATGCATCGCAATAATATATAACGTTATACGTTATATCGTATTATTATATAACGTTATACGATGCATCGTAATAATATATAACGTTACACGTTATATCGTAATAGTATATAACGTTATACGTTATATCGTAATGCTAGATAACGTTGTACGTTATATCGTAATAGTATATAACGTTATACGTTATTTCGTAATAGTATATAACGTTATGCGTTATACGTAATGGTATATAACGTTATACGTTATATCGTAATGCTAGACAACGTTGTACGTTATATCGTAATAGTATATAACGTTATACGTTATTTCGTAATAGTATATAACGTTATGCGTTATACGTAATGGTATATAACGTTATACGTTATATCGTAATAGTATATAACGTTATACGTTATATCGTAATAGTATATAACGTTATACGTTATATCGTAATGCTAGATAACGTTATCCGTTATATCGTAATAGTATATAACGTTATACGTTATATCGTAATAGTATATAACGTAATACGTCATAACATAATGCTACATAAAGTAACAAGATATATCGTAATAGTATGTAACGTTATATGTTATATCTTAATAGTATATAACGTTATACGTTATATCGTAATGCTAGATAACGTTGTACGTTATATCGTAATAGTATATAACGTTATACGTTATTTCGTAATAGTATATAACGTTATGCGTTATACGTAATGGTATATAACGTTATACGTTATATCGTAATAGTATATAACGTTATACGTTATATCGTAATAGTATATAACGTTATACGTTATATCGTAATGCTAGATAACGTTATCCGTTATATCGTAATAGTATATAACGTTATACGTTATATCGTAATAGTATATAACGTAATACGTCATAACATAATGCTACATAAAGTAACAAGATATATCGTAATAGTATGTAACGTTATATGTTATATCGTAATAGTATATAACGTTATACGTTATATCGTAATAGTATATAACGTTATACGTTATATCGTAATAGTATATAACGTTATACGTTATATCGTAATAGTATATAACGTTATACGTTATATCGTAATAGTATATAACGTTATACGTTATATCGTAACAGTATATAACGATATACGTTATATCGTAATAGTATATAACGTTATACGTTATATCGTAATAGTATATAACGTTATACGTTATATCGTAATAGTATATGACGTTATCCGTTATATCGTAATAGTATATAACCTTATACGATGCATCGTAATAATATATAACGTTATACGTTATATCGTAATAGTATATAACGTAACACGTTATAACATAATGCTACATCACGTGATAAGATATATCGTTATAGTATATAACGTTATACGTTGCATCGTAATAATATATAACGTTATACGTTATATCGTAATACTGTATAAGGTTATAGTTATATCGTAATATTATATAACGTTATACGATGCATCGTAATAATATATAACGTTATACGTTATATCGTAATAGTATATAACGTTATACGATGCATCGCAATAATATATAACGTTATACGTTATATCGTAATATTATATAACGTTATACGATGCATCGTAATAATATATAACGTTACACGTTATATCGTAATAGTATATAACGTTATACGTTATATCGTAATGCTAGATAACGTTGTACGTTATATCGTAATAGTATATAACGTTATACGTTATTTCGTAATAGTATATAACGTTATGCGTTATACGTAATGGTATATAACGTTATACGTTATATCGTAATGCTAGATAACGTTGTACGTTATATCGTAATAGTATATAACGTTATACGTTATTTCGTAATAGTATATAACGTTATGCGTTATACGTAATGGTATATAACGTTATACGTTATATCGTAATAGTATATAACGTTATACGTTATATCGTAATAGTATATAACGTTATACGTTATATCGTAATGCTAGATAACGTTATCCGTTATATCGTAATAGTATATAACGTTATACGTTATATCGTAATAGTATATAACGTAATACGTCATAACATAATGCTACATAAAGTAACAAGATATATCGTAATAGTATGTAACGTTATATGTTATATCGTAATAGTATATAACGTTATACGTTATATCGTAATGCTAGATAACGTTGTACGTTATATCGTAATAGTATATAACGTTATACGTTATTTCGTAATAGTATATAACGTTATGCGTTATACGTAATGGTATATAACGTTATACGTTATATCGTAATAGTATATAACGTTATACGTTATATCGTAATAGTATATAACGTTATACGTTATATCGTAATGCTAGATAACGTTATCCGTTATATCGTAATAGTATATAACGTTATACGTTATATCGTAATAGTATATGACGTTATCCGTTATATCGTAATAGTATATAACGTTATACGATGCATCGTAATAATATATAACGTTATACGTTATATCGTAATAGTATATAACGTTATACGTTATATCGTAATAGTATATAACGTTATACGTTATATCGCAATACTATATAACGTTCTACGTTATATCGTAATGGTATATAACGTTATACGTTATATCGTAACTCTATATAACGTTATACGTTATATCGTAATAGTATATAAAGTTATACGATGCATCGTAATAATATATAACGTTATACGTTATAACGTAATAGTATATAACGTAACACGTTATAACATAATGCTACATCACGTGATAAGATATATCGTTATAGTATATAACGTTATACGTTGCATCGTAATAATATATAACGTTATACGTTATATCGTAATACTGTATAAGGTTATAGTTATATCGTAATATTATATAACGTTATACGATGCATCGTAATAATATATAACGTTATACGTTATATCGTAATAGTATATAACGTTATACGATGCATCGCAATAATATATAACGTTATACGTTATATCGTAATATTATATAACGTTATACGATGCATCGTAATAATATATAACGTTACACGTTATATCGTAATAGTATATAACGTTATACGTTATATCGTAATGCTAGATAACGTTGTACGTTATATCGTAATAGTATATAACGTTATACGTTATTTCGTAATAGTATATAACGTTATGCGTTATACGTAATGGTATATAACGTTATACGTTATATCGTAATGCTAGATAACGTTGTACGTTATATCGTAATAGTATATAACGTTATACGTTATTTCGTAATAGTATATAACGTTATGCGTTATACGTAATGGTATATAACGTTATACGTTATATCGTAATAGTATATAACGTTATACGTTATATCGTAATAGTATATAACGTTATACGTTATATCGTAATGCTAGATAACGTTATCCGTTATATCGTAATAGTATATAACGTTATACGTTATATCGTAATAGTATATAACGTAATACGTCATAACATAATGCTACATAAAGTAACAAGATATATCGTAATAGTATGTAACGTTATATGTTATATCGTAATAGTATATAACGTTATACGTTATATCGTAATGCTAGATAACGTTGTACGTTATATCGTAATAGTATATAACGTTATACGTTATTTCGTAATAGTATATAACGTTATGCGTTATACGTAATGGTATATAACGTTATACGTTATATCGTAATAGTATATAACGTTATACGTTATATCGTAATAGTATATAACGTTATACGTTATATCGTAATGCTAGATAACGTTATCCGTTATATCGTAATAGTATATAACGTTATACGTTATATCGTAATAGTATATGACGTTATCCGTTATATCGTAATAGTATATAACGTTATACGATGCATCGTAATAATATATAACGTTATACGTTATATCGTAATAGTATATAACGTTATACGTTATATCGTAATAGTATATAACGTTATACGTTATATCGTAATAGTATATAACGTTATACGTTATATCGTAATGGTATATAACGTTATACGTTATATCGTAACTCTATATAACGTTATACGTTATATCGTAATAGTATATAAAGTTATACGATGCATCGTAATAATATATAACGTTATACGTTATAACGTAATAGTATATAACGTAACACGTTATAACATAATGCTACATCACGTGATAAGATATATCGTTATAGTATATAACGTTATACGTTGCATCGTAATAATATATAACGTTATACGTTATATCGTAATACTGTATAAGGTTATAGTTATATCGTAATATTATATAACGTTATACGATGCATCGTAATAATATATAACGTTATACGTTATATCGTAATAGTATATAACGTTATACGATGCATCGCAATAATATATAACGTTATACGTTATATCGTATTATTATATAACGTTATACGATGCATCGTAATAATATATAACGTTACACGTTATATCGTAATAGTATATAACGTTATACGTTATATCGTAATGCTAGATAACGTTGTACGTTATATCGTAATAGTATATAACGTTATACGTTATTTCGTAATAGTATATAACGTTATGCGTTATACGTAATGGTATATAACGTTATACGTTATATCGTAATGCTAGACAACGTTGTACGTTATATCGTAATAGTATATAACGTTATACGTTATTTCGTAATAGTATATAACGTTATGCGTTATACGTAATGGTATATAACGTTATACGTTATATCGTAATAGTATATAACGTTATACGTTATATCGTAATAGTATATAACGTTATACGTTATATCGTAATGCTAGATAACGTTATCCGTTATATCGTAATAGTATATAACGTTATACGTTATATCGTAATAGTATATAACGTAATACGTCATAACATAATGCTACATAAAGTAACAAGATATATCGTAATAGTATGTAACGTTATATGTTATATCTTAATAGTATATAACGTTATACGTTATATCGTAATGCTAGATAACGTTGTACGTTATATCGTAATAGTATATAACGTTATACGTTATTTCGTAATAGTATATAACGTTATGCGTTATACGTAATGGTATATAACGTTATACGTTATATCGTAATAGTATATAACGTTATACGTTATATCGTAATAGTATATAACGTTATACGTTATATCGTAATGCTAGATAACGTTATCCGTTATATCGTAATAGTATATAACGTTATACGTTATATCGTAATAGTATATAACGTAATACGTCATAACATAATGCTACATAAAGTAACAAGATATATCGTAATAGTATGTAACGTTATATGTTATATCGTAATAGTATATAACGTTATACGTTATATCGTAATAGTATATAACGTTATACGTTATATCGTAATAGTATATAACGTTATACGTTATATCGTAATAGTATATAACGTTATACGTTATATCGTAATAGTATATAACGTTATACGTTATATCGTAACAGTATATAACGATATACGTTATATCGTAATAGTATATAACGTTATACGTTATATCGTAATAGTATATAACGTTATACGTTATATCGTAATAGTATATGACGTTATCCGTTATATCGTAATAGTATATAACCTTATACGATGCATCGTAATAATATATAACGTTATACGTTATATCGTAATAGTATATAACGAAATACGTTATAACATAATGCTACATAACGTAATAAGATATATCGTAATAGTATATAACGTTATACGTTATATCGTAATAGTATATAACGTTATACGTTCTATCGTAATAGTATATAACGTAATACGTCATAACATAATGCTACATAAAGTAATAAGATACATCGTAATAGTATATAACGTTATACGTTATATCGTAATACTATATAACGCTCTACGTTATATCGTAATGGTATATAACGTTATACGTTATATCGTAATGCTAGATAACGTTGTACGTTATATCGTAATAGTATATAACGTTATACGTTATATCGTAATAGTATATAACGTTATACGTTATATCGTAATAGTATATAACGTTATACGTTATATCGTAATGCTAGATAACGTTGTACGTTATATCGTAATAGTATATAACGTTATACGTTATATCGTAATAGTATATAACGTTATACGTTATATCGTAATAGTATATAACGTTATACGTTATATCGTAATAGTATATAACGTTATACGTTATATCGTAATATTATATAACGTTATACGATGCATCGTAATACTATATAACGTTATACGTTATATCGTAATAGTATATATCGTTATACGTTATATCGTAATAGTATATAACGTTATACGCTATATCGTAATAGTATATATCGTTATACGTTATATCGTAATGCTAGATAACGTTGTACGTTATATCGTAATAGTATATAACGTTATACGTTATATCGTAATAGTATATAACGTTATGCGTTATACGTAATGGTATATAACGTTATACGTTATATCGTAATAGTATATAACGTTATACGTTATATCGTAATATTATATAACGTTATACGATGCATCGTAATACTATATAACGTTATACGTTATATCGTAATAGTATAAAACGTTATACGTTATATCGTAATAGTATATAACGTTATACGTTATATCGTAATAGTATATAACGTTATACGTTATATCGTAATGCTAGATAACGTTGTACGTTATATCGTAATAGTATATAACGTTATACGTTATATCGTAATAGTATATAATGTAATACGTTATAACATAATGCTACATAACGTAATAAGATATATCGTAATAGTATATAACGTTATACGTTATATCGTAATAGTATATAACGTTATACGATGCATCGTAATAATATATAACGTTATACGTTATATCGTAATAGTATATGACGTTATACGTTATATCGTAATAGTATGTAACGTTATACATTATATCGTAATAGTATATAACGTTATACGTTATATCGTAGTAATAGATAACGTTGTACGTTATATCGTAATAGTATATAACGTTATACGTTATATCGTAATAGTATATAATGTAATACGTTATAACATAATGCTACATAACGTAATAAGATATATCGTAATAGTATATAACGTTATACGTTATATCGTAATAGTATATAACGTTATACGATGCATCGTAATAATATATAACGTTATACGTTATATCGTAATGGTATATAACGTTATCCGTTATATCGTAATAGTATATAACGTTATACGTTATATCGTAATAGTATATAACGTAATACGTCATAACATAATGCTACATAAAGTAACAAGATATATCGTAATAGTATGTAACGTTATATGTTATATCGTAATAGTATATAACGTTATACGTTATATCGTAATAGTATATAACGTTATACGTTATATCGTAATAGTATATAACGTTATACGTTATATCGTAACAGTATATAACGATATACGTTATATCGTAATAGTATATAACGTTATACGTTATATCGTAATAGTATATAACGTTATACGTTATATCGTAATAGTATATGACGTTATCCGTTATATCGTAATAGTATATAACGTTATACGATGCATCGTAATAATATATAACGTTATACGTTATATCGTAATAGTATATAACGTTATACGTTATATCGTAATAGTATATAACGTTATACGTTATATCGTAATAGTATATAACGTTATACGTTATATCGTAATGGTATATAACGTTATACGTTATATCGTAACTCTATATAACGTTATACGTTATATCGTAATAGTATATAAAGTTATACGATGCATCGTAATAATATATAACGTTATACGTTATAACGTAATAGTATATAACGTAACACGTTATAACATAATGCTACATCACGTGATAAGATATATCGTTATAGTATATAACGTTATACGTTGCATCGTAATAATATATAACGTTATACGTTATATCGTAATACTGTATAAGGTTATAGTTATATCGTAATATTATATAACGTTATACGATGCATCGTAATAATATATAACGTTATACGTTATATCGTAATAGTATATAACGTTATACGATGCATCGCAATAATATATAACGTTATACGTTATATCGTAATATTATATAACGTTATACGATGCATCGTAATAATATATAACGTTACACGTTATATCGTAATAGTATATAACGTTATACGTTATATCGTAATGCTAGATAACGTTGTACGTTATATCGTAATAGTATATAACGTTATACGTTATTTCGTAATAGTATATAACGTTATGCGTTATACGTAATGGTATATAACGTTATACGTTATATCGTAATGCTAGACAACGTTGTACGTTATATCGTAATAGTATATAACGTTATACGTTATTTCGTAATAGTATATAACGTTATGCGTTATACGTAATGGTATATAACGTTATACGTTATATCGTAATAGTATATAACGTTATACGTTATATCGTAATATTATATAACGTTATACGTTATATCGTAATGCTAGATAACGTTATCCGTTATATCGTAATAGTATATAACGTTATACGTTATATCGTAATAGTATATAACGTAATACGTCATAACATAATGCTACATAAAGTAACAAGATATATCGTAATAGTATGTAACGTTATATGTTATATCTTAATAGTATATAACGTTATACGTTATATCGTAATGCTAGATAACGTTGTACGTTATATCGTAATAGTATATAACGTTATACGTTATTTCGTAATAGTATATAACGTTATGCGTTATACGTAATGGTATATAACGTTATACGTTATATCGTAATAGTATATAACGTTATACGTTATATCGTAATAGTATATAACGTTATACGTTATATCGTAATGCTAGATAACGTTATCCGTTATATCGTAATAGTATATAACGTTATACGTTATATCGTAATAGTATATAACGTAATACGTCATAACATAATGCTACATAAAGTAACAAGATATATCGTAATAGTATGTAACGTTATATGTTATATCGTAATAGTATATAACGTTATACGTTATATCGTAATAGTATATAACGTTATACGTTATATCGTAATAGTATATAACGTTATACGTTATATCGTAATAGTATATAACGTTATACGTTATATCGTAATAGTATATAACGTTATACGTTATATCGTAACAGTATATAACGATATACGTTATATCGTAATAGTATATAACGTTATACGTTATATCGTAATAGTATATAACGTTATACGTTATATCGTAATAGTATATGACGTTATCCGTTATATCGTAATAGTATATAACCTTATACGATGCATCGTAATAATATATAACGTTATACGTTATATCGTAATAGTATATAACGAAATACGTTATAACATAATGCTACATAACGTAATAAGATATATCGTAATAGTATATAACGTTATACGTTATATCGTAATAGTATATAACGTTATACGTTCTATCGTAATAGTATATAACGTAATACGTCATAACATAATGCTACATAAAGTAATAAGATACATCGTAATAGTATATAACGTTATACGTTATATCGTAATACTATATAACGCTCTACGTTATATCGTAATGGTATATAACGTTATACGTTATATCGTAATGCTAGATAACGTTGTACGTTATATCGTAATAGTATATAACGTTATACGTTATATCGTAATAGTATATAACGTTATACGTTATATCGTAATAGTATATAACGTTATACGTTATATCGTAATGCTAGATAACGTTGTACGTTATATCGTAATAGTATATAACGTTATACGTTATATCGTAATAGTATATAACGTTATACGTTATATCGTAATAGTATATAACGTTATACGTTATATCGTAATAGTATATAACGTTATACGTTATATCGTAATATTATATAACGTTATACGATGCATCGTAATACTATATAACGTTATACGTTATATCGTAATAGTATATATCGTTATACGTTATATCGTAATAGTATATAACGTTATACGCTATATCGTAATAGTATATATCGTTATACGTTATATCGTAATGCTAGATAACGTTGTACGTTATATCGTAATAGTATATAACGTTATACGTTATATCGTAATAGTATATAACGTTATGCGTTATACGTAATGGTATATAACGTTATACGTTATATCGTAATAGTATATAACGTTATACGTTATATCGTAATATTATATAACGTTATACGATGCATCGTAATACTATATAACGTTATACGTTATATCGTAATAGTATAAAACGTTATACGTTATATCGTAATAGTATATAACGTTATACGTTATATCGTAATAGTATATAACGTTATACGTTATATCGTAATGCTAGATAACGTTGTACGTTATATCGTAATAGTATATAACGTTATACGTTATATCGTAATAGTATATAATGTAATACGTTATAACATAATGCTACATAACGTAATAAGATATATCGTAATAGTATATAACGTTATACGTTATATCGTAATAGTATATAACGTTATACGATGCATCGTAATAATATATAACGTTATACGTTATATCGTAATAGTATATGACGTTATACGTTATATCGTAATAGTATGTAACGTTATACATTATATCGTAATAGTATATAACGTTATACGTTATATCGTAGTAATAGATAACGTTGTACGTTATATCGTAATAGTATATAACGTTATACGTTATATCGTAATAGTATATAATGTAATACGTTATAACATAATGCTACATAACGTAATAAGATATATCGTAATAGTATATAACGTTATACGTTATATCGTAATAGTATATAACGTTATACGATGCATCGTAATAATATATAACGTTATACGTTATATCGTAATGGTATATAACGTTATCCGTTATATCGTAATAGTATATAACGTTATACGTTATATCGTAATAGTATATAACGTAATACGTCATAACATAATGCTACATAAAGTAACAAGATATATCGTAATAGTATGTAACGTTATATGTTATATCGTAATAGTATATAACGTTATACGTTATATCGTAGTGCTAGATAACGTTATACGTTATATCGTAATAGTATATAACGTTATACGTTATATCGTAATAGTATATGACGTTATCCGTTATATCGTAATAGTATATAAAGTTATACGATGCATCGTAATAATATATAACGTTATAGGTTATATCGTAATAATATATAACGTAACACGTTATAACATAATGCTACATAACGTGATAAGATATATCGTTATAGTATATAACGTTATACGATGCATCGTAATAATATATAACGTTACACGTTATATCGTAATAGTATATTACGTTATACGTTATATCGTAATGCTAGATAACGTTGTACGTTATATCGTAATAGTATATAACGTTATACGTTATATCGTAATTGTATATAACGTTATACGTTATATCGTAATAGTATATAACGTTATACGTTATATCGTAATGCTAGATAACGTTGTACGTTATATCGTAATAGTATATAACGTTATACGTTATATCGTAATAGTATATAATGTAATACGTTATAACATAATGCTACATAACGTAATAAGGTATATCGTAATAGTATATAACGTTATACGTTATATCGTAATAGTATATAACGTTATACGATGCATCGTAATAATATATAACGTTATACGTTATATCGTAATAGTATATGACGTTATACGTTATATCGTAATAGTATGTAACGTTATACATTATATCGTAATAGTATATAACGTTATACGATGCATCGTAATAATATATAACGTTATACTTTATATCGTGGTAGTATATAACGTAATACGTCATAACATAATGCTACATAACGTAATATGATTTATCGTAATAGTATATAACGTTATACGTTATATCATAATAGTATATAACGTTATACGATGCATCGCAATAATATATAACGTTATACGTTATATCGTAATATTATATAACGTTATACGATGCATCGTAATAATATATAACGTTACACGTTATATCGTAATAGTATATAACGTTATACGTTATATCGTAATGCTAGATAACGTTGTACGTTATATCGTAATAGTATATAACGTTATACGTTATATCGCGATAGTATATAACGTTATACGTTATATCGTAATATTATATAACGTTATACGATGCATCGTAATAATATATAACGTTATACGTTATATCGTAGTAGTATATAACGTAATACGTCATAACATAATGCTACATAACGTAATATGATTTATCGTAATAGTATATAACGTTATACGTTATATCATAATAGTATGTAACGTTATACGATGCATCGCAATAATATATAACGTTATACGTTATATCGTAATATTATATAACGTTATACGATGCATCGTAATAATATATAACGTTACACGTTATATCGTAATAGTATATAACGTTATACGTTATATCGTAATAGTATATGACGTTATAAGTTATATCGTAATAATATGTAACGTTATACATTATATCGTAATAGTATATAACGTTATACGTTATAGCGTAATGCTAGATAACGTTGTACGTTATATCGTAATAGTATATAACGTTATACGTTATATCGTAATAGTATATAACGTTATACGTTATATCGTAATATTATATAACGTTATACGATGCATCGTAATAATATACAACGTTATACGTTATATCGTAATAGTATATAACGTTATACGATGCATCGTAATAATATATAACGTTACACGTTATATCGTAATAGTATATAACGTTATACGTTATATCGTAATGCTAGATAACGTTGTACGTTATATCGTAATAGTATATAACGTTATACGTTATATCGTAATAGTATATAACGTTATACGTTATATCGTAATATTATATAACGTTATACGATGCATCGTAATAATATATAACGTTATACGTTATATCGTAATACTATATAACGTTCTACGTTATATCGTAATGGTATATAACGTTATACGTTATATCGTAACTCTATATAACGTTATACGTTATATCGTAATAGTATATAGAGTTATACGATGCATCGTAATAATATATAACGTTATACGTTATATCGCAATAGTATATAACGTAATACGTCATAACATAATGCTACATATCGTAATATGATTTATCGTAATAGTATATAACGTTATACGTTATATCGTAATAGTATATAACGTTATACGTTATATCGTAATACTATATAACGTTCTACGTTATATCGTAATGGTATATAACGTTATACGTTATATCGTAACTCTATATAACGTTATACGTTATATCGTAATAGTATATAAAGTTATACGATGCATCGTAATAATATATAACGTTATACGTTATAACGTAATAGTATATAACGTAACACGTTATAACATAATGCTACATCACGTGATAAGATATATCGTTATAGTATATAACGTTATACGTTGCATCGTAATAATATATAACGTTATACTTTATATCGTAATACTATATAAGGTTATAGTTATATCGTAATATTATATAACGTTATACGATGCATCGTAATAATATATAACGTTATACGTTATATCGTAATAGTATATAACGTTATACGATGCATCGCAATAATATATAACGTTATACGTTATATCGTAATATTATATAACGTTATACGATACATCGTAATAATATATAACGTTACACGTTATATCGTAATAGTATATAACGTTATACGTTATAGCGTAATAGTATATGACGTTATAAGTTATATCGTAATAGTACGTAACGTTATACATTTTATCGTAATAGTATATAACGTTATACGTTATATCGTAATGCTAGATAACGTTGTACGTTATATCGTAATAGTATATAACGTTATACGCTATATCGTAATAGTATATAACGTTATACGTTATATCGTAATATTATATAACGTTATACGATGCATCGTAATAATATATAACGTTATACGTTATATCGTAATAGTATATAACGTAATACGTCATAACATAATGCTACATATCGTAATATGATTTATCGTAATAGTATATAACGTTATACGTTATATCGTAATAGTATATAACGTTATACGATGCATCGCAATAATATATAACATTATACGTTGTATCGTAATATTATATAACGTTATACGATGCATCGTAATAATATATAACGTTTCACGTTATATCGTAATAGTATATAACGTTATACGTTATATCGTAATATTATATAACGTTATACGATGCATCGTAATAATATATAACGTTATACGTTATATCGTAATAGTATATAACGTAATACGTCATAACATAATGCTACATATCGTAATATGATTTATCGTAATAATATATAACGTTATACGTTATATCGTAATAGTATATAACGTTATACGATGCATCGCAATAATATATAACGTTATACGTTATATCGTAATGCTAGATAACGTTGTACGTTATATCGTAATAGTATATAACGTTATACGTTATATCGTAATAGTATATAACGTTATACGTTATATCGTAATATTATATAACGTTATACGATGCATCGTAATAATATATAACGTTATACGTTATATCGTAATAGTATATAACGTTATACGATGCATCGCAATAATATATAACGTTATACGTTATATCGCAATAGTATATAACGTTATACGTTATATCGTAATGCTAGATAACGTTGTACGTTATATCGTAATAGTATATAACGTTATACGTTATATCGTAATGCTCGATAACGTTATACGTTATATCGTAATATTATATAACGTTATACGATGCATCGTAATAATATATAACGTTACACGTTATATCGTAATAGTATATAACGTTATACGTTATATCGTAATATTATATAACGTTATACGATGCATCGTAATAATATATAACGTTATACGTTATATCGTAATAGTATATAACGTAATACGTCATAACATAATGCTACATAACGTAATATGATTTATCGTAATAGTATATGACGTTATACGTTATATCGTAATAGTATATAACGTTATACGATGCATCGCAATAATATATAACGTTATACGTTATATCGTAATAGTATATAACGTTATACGTTATACGTAATGGTATATAACGTTATACGTTATATCGTAATAGTATATAACGTTATACGTTCTATCGTAATATTATATAACGTTATACGATGCATCGTAATAATATATAACGTTATACGTTATATCGTAATAGTATATAACGTAATACGTCATAACATAATGCTACATAAAGGAATAAGATAAATCGTAATAGTATATAACGTTATACGTTATATCGTAATACTATATGACGTTATACGTTATATCGTAATAGTATATAAAGTTATACGATGCATCGTAATAATATATAACGTTATACGTTATAAAGTAATAGTATATAACGTAACACGTTATAACATAATGCTACATCACGTGATAAGATATATCGTTATAGTATATAACGTTATACGTTGCATCGTAATAATATATAACGTTATACGTTATATCGTAATACTATATAAGGTTATAGTTATATCGTAATATTATATAACGTTATACGATGCATCGTAATAATATATAACGTTATACGTTATATCGTAATAGTATATAACGTTATACGATGCATCGCAATAATATATAACGTTATACGTTATATCGTAATATTATATAACGTTATACGATGCATCGTAATAATATATAACGTTACACGTTATATCGTAATAGTATATAACGTTATACGTTATAGCGTAATAGTATATGACGTTATAAGTTATATCGTAATAGTACGTAACGTTATACATTATATCGTAATAGTATATAACGTTATACGTTATATCGTAATGCTAGATAACGTTGTACGTTATATCGTAATAGTATATAACGTTATACGTTATATCGTAATAGTATATAACGTTATACGTTATATCGTAATAGTATATAACGTTATACGTTATATCGTAATGCTCGATAACGTTATACGTTATATCGTAATATTATATAACGTTATACGATGCATCGTAATAATATATAACGTTACACGTTATATCGTAATAGTATATAACGTTATACGATGCATCGTAATAATGTATAACGTTATACGTTATATCGTAATAGTATATAACGTTATACGTTATATCGTAATAGTATATAACGTTATACGATGCATCGTAATAATATATAACGTTATACGTTATATCGTAATAGTATGTAACGTTATACGTTATATCGTAATATTATATAACGTTATACGATGCATCGTAATACTATATAACGTTATACGTTATATCGCAATAGTATATAACGTAATACGTTATAACATAATGCTACATAACGTAATAAGATATATCGTAACACTATATAACGTTATAAGTTATATCGTAATAGTATATAACGTTATACGATGCATCGTAATAATGTATAACGTTATACGTTATATCGTAATAGTATGTAACGTTATACGTTATATCGTAATATTATATAACGTTATACGATGCATCGTAATAATATATAACGTTATACGTTATATCGTAATGGTATATAACGTTATCCGTTATATCGTAATAGTATATAACGTTATACGTTATATCGTAATAGTATTTAACGTAATACGTCATAACATAATGCTACATAAAGTAATAAGATATATCGTAATAGTATGTAACGTTATATGTTATATCGTAATAGTATATAACGTTATACGTTATATCGTAATAGTATATAACGTTATACGTTATATCGTAATAGTATATAACTTTATACGTTATATCGTAATAGTATATAACGTTATACGTTATATCGTAATACTATATAAAGTTATAGTTATATCGTAATATTATATAACGTTATACGATGCATCGTAATAATATATAACGTTATACGTTATATCGTAATAGTATATAACGTAATACGTCATAACATAATGCTACATAACGTAATATGATTTATCGTAATAGTATATAACGTTATACGTTATATCGTAATATTATATAACGTTATACGATGCATCGTAATAATATATAACGTTATACGATATATCGTAATAGTATATAACGTTATACGTTATATCGTAATACTATATAACGCTCTACGTTATATCGTAATGGTATATAACGTTATACGTTATATCGTAACACTATATAACGTTATAAGTTATATCGTAATAGTATATAACGTTATACGATGCATCGTAATAATGTATAACGTTACACGTTATATCGTAATAGTATATAACGTTATACGTTATATCGTAATGCTAGATAACGTTGTACGTTATATCGTAATAGTATATAACGTTATACGTTATATCGTAATAGCATATAACGTTATACGTTATATCGTAATAGTATATAACGTAATACGTCATAACATAATGCTACATAAAGGAATAAGATAAATCGTAATAGTATATAACGTTATACGTTATATCGTAATACTATATAACGTTATACGTTATATCGTAATAGTATATAAAGTTATACGATGCATCGTAATAATATATAACGTTCTACGTTATAACGTAATAGTATATAACGTAACACGTTATAATATAATGCTACATCACGTGATAAGATATATCGTTATAGTATATAACGTTATACGTTGCATCGTAATAATATATAACGTTATACGTTATATCGTAATACTATATAAGGTTATAGTTATATCGTAATATTATATAACGTTATACGATGCATCGTAATAATATATAACGTTATACGTTATATCGTAATAGTATATAACGTTATACGATGCATCGCAATAATATATAACGTTATACGTTATATCGTAATATTATATAACGTTATACGATGCATCGTAATAATATATAACGTTACACGTTATATCGTAATAGTATATAACGTTATACGTTATAGCGTAATAGTATATGACGTTATAAGTTATATCGTAATAGTACGTAACGTTATACATTATATCGTAATAGTATATAACGTTATACGTTATATCGTAATGCTAGATAACGTTGTACGTTATATCGTAATAGTATATAACGTTATACGTTATATCGTAATAGTATATAACGTTATACGTTATATCGTAATGCTCGATAACGTTATACGTTATATCGTAATATTATATAACGTTATACGATGCATCGTAATAATATATAACGTTACACGTTATATCGTAATAGTATATAACGTTATACGATGCATCGTAATAATGTATAACGTTATACGTTATATCGTAATAGTATATAACGTTATACGTTATATCGTAATAGTATATAAGGTTATACGATGCATCGTAATAATATATAACGTTATACGTTATATCGTAATAGTATGTAACGTTATACGTTATATCGTAATATTATATAACGTTATACGATGCATCGTAATACTATATAACGTTATACGTTATATCGTAATAGTATATAACGTAATACGTTATAACATAATGCTACATAACGTAATAAGATATATCGTAACACTATATAACGTTATAAGTTATATCGTAATAGTATATAACGTTATACGATGCATCGTAATAATGTATAACGTTATACGTTATATCGTAATAGTATATAACGTTATACGTTATATCGTAATAGTATATAACGTTATACGATGCATCGTAATAATATATAACGTTATACGTTATATCGTAATAGTATGTAACGTTATACGTTATATCGTAATATTATATAACGTTATACGATGCATCGTAATAATATATAACGTTATACGTTATATCGTAATGGTATATAACGTTATCCGTTATATCGTAATAGTATATAACGTTATACGTTATATCGTAATAGTATATAACGTAATACGTCATAACATAATGCTACATAAAGTAATAAGATATATCGTAATAGTATGTAACGTTATATGTTATATCGTAATAGTATATAACGTTATACGTTATATCGTAATAGTATATAACGTTATACGTTATATCGTACTAGTATATAACTTTGTACGTTATATCGTAATAGTATATAACGTTATACGTTATATCGTAATACTATATAAAGTTATAGTTATATCGTAATATTATATAACGTTATACGATGCATCGTAATAATATATAACGTTATACGATATATCGTAATAGTATATAACGTTATACGTTATATCGTAGTGCTAGATAACGTTGTACGTTATATCGTAATAGTATATGACGTTATACGTTATATCGTAATGCTAGATGACGTTGTACGTTATAACGTAACACTATATAACGTTATACGTTATGACGTAATGGTATATGACGTTATATGTTATAACACAACACTATAAAACGTTATACGTCATAACGTATTATTATATAACGTCATACGTTACAACGTAACACTATATAACGTTATGCGTTATATCGTAACACCATATAACGTATTATGCTATAACGTAATGGCATATAACGTCATAAGTTATAACGTAACACTATATAACGTTATATGTTATAACGTAATAGTATACAACGTCATACGTTATAATGTAATAGTATACAACGTCATACGATATAACGCAACACAATAAAGCACTATAATACGTTATACGTTATAACGTATTATTATATAACGTCATACGTTACAACGTAACTCTATATAACGTTATACGTTAAAACGCTATAGTATATAACGTTATATGTTATATCGTAATAGTATATAACGTTATAGGTTATATCGTAACAGTATATAACGTTATACGTTATATCGTAATAGTATATAACGTTATACGTTATATCGTAATGCTAGATAACGTTATACGTTATATCGTATTAGTATATAACGTTATACGATGCATCGTAATAATATATAACGTTATACGTTATATCGTAATAGTATGTAACGTTATACGTTATATCGTAATATTATATAACGTTATACGATGCATCGTAATACTATATAACGTTATACGTTATATCGTAATAGTATATAACGTAATACGTTATAACATAATGCTACATAACGTAATAAGATATATCGTAATAGTATATAACGTTATACGTTATATCGTAATAGTATATAACGTTATACGATGCATCGTAATAATATATAACGTTATACGTTATATCGTAATGCTAGATAACGTTATACGTTATATCGTATTAGTATATAACGTTATACGGTGCATCGTAATATTATATAACCTTTATACGTTATATCGTCATTGTATGTAACGTTATACGTTATATCGTAATATTATATAACGTTATTCGATGCATCGTAATACTATATAACGTTATACGTTATATCGTAATAGTATATGACGTTATACGTTATATCGTAATAGTATGTAACTTTATACATTATATCGTAATAGTATATAACGTTATACGTTATATCGTAATGCTAGATAACGTTATACGTTATATCGTAATAGTATATAACGTTATACGATGCATCGTAATAATATATAACGTTATACGTTATATCGTAATACTATATAACGTTATACGTTATATCGTAATAGTATATAACGTTATACGTTATATCGTAATACTATATAACGTAATACGTCATAACATAATGCTACATAAAGTAATAAGATACATCGTAATAGTATATAACGTTATACGTTATATCGTAATACTATATAACGCTCTACGTTATATCGTAATGGTATATAACGTTATACGTTATATCGTAACACTATATAACGTTATAAGTTATATCGTAATAGTATATAACGTTATACGATGCATCGTAATAATGTATAACGTTACACGTTATATCGTAATAGTATATAACGTTATATGTTATATCGTAATGCTAGATAACGTTGTACGTTATATCGTAATAGTATATAACGTTATACGTTATATCGTAATGCTAGATAACGTTGTACGTTATAACGTAACACTATATAACGTTATACGTTATGACGTAATAGTATATGACGTTATATGTTATAACACAACACTATAAAACGTTATACGTCATAACGTATTATTATATAACGTCATACGTTACAACGTAACACTATATAACGTTATGCGTTATATCGTAACACCATATAACGTATTATGCTATAACGTAATGGCATATAACGTCATAAGTTATAACGTAACACTATATAACGTTATACGTTATAACGTAATAGTATACAACGTCATACGTTATAATGTAATAGTATACAACGTCATACGATATAACGCAACACAATAAAGCACTATAATACGTTATACGTTATAACGTATTATTATATAACGTCATACGTTACAACGTAACTCTATATAACGTTATACGTTAAAACGCTATAGTATATAACGTTATATGTTATATCGTAATAGTATATAACGTTATAGGTTATATCGTAACAGTATATAACGTTATACGTTATATCGTAATAGTATATAACGTTATACGTTATATCGTAATAGTATATAACGTTATACGTTATGTCGTAATAGTATATGACGTTATCCGTTATATCGTAATAGTATATAACGTTGTACGACGCATCGTAATAATATATAACGTTATACGTTATATCGTAATAGTATATAACGTAATACGTTATAACATAATGCTACATAACGTAATAAGATATATCGTAATAGTATATAACGTTATACGTTATATCGTAATAGTATATAACGTTATACGTTATATCGTAATAGTATATAACGTTATACGTTATATCGTAACACTATATAACGTTATAAGTTATATCGTAATAGTATATAACGTTATACGTTATATACTATTAGTGCTATACTATTATACTATTATACTATTATCGTACTACACGTTATATACTATTATCGTAGTGCTAGATAACGTTGTACGTTATATCGTAATAGTATATAACGTTATTCGTTATATCGTAATAGTATATAACGTTATACGTTATATCGTAATAGTATATAACGTTATACGTTATATCGTAATGCTAGATAACGTTATACGTTATATCGTAATATTATATAACGTTATACGATGCATCGTAATACTATATAACGTTATACGTTATATCGTAATAGTATATAACGTAATACGTTATAACATAATGCTACATAACGTAATAAGATATATCGTAATAGTATGTAACGTTATACGTTATATCGTAATAGTATATAACGTTATACGATGCATCGTAATAATATATAACGTTATACGTTATATCGTAATGGTATATAACGTTATCCGTTATATCGTAATAGTATATAACGTTATACGTTATATCGTAATAGTATATAACGTAATACGTCATAACATAATTCTACATAAAGTAATAAGATATATCGTAATAGTATGTAACGTTATATGTTATATCGTAACAGTATATAACGTTATACGTTATATCGTAATAGTATATAACGTTATACGTTATATCGTAATAGTATATAACGTTATACGTTATATCGTAATAGTATATAACTTTATACGTTATATCGTAATAGTATATAACGTTACACGTTATATCGTAACAGTATATAACGATATACGTTATATCGTAATAGTATATAACGTTATACGTTTTATCGTAATAGTATATAACGTTATACGTTATATCGTAATAGTATATAACGTTATACGTTATATCGTAATAGTATATGACGTTATCCGTTATATCGTAATAGTATATAACGTTATACGATGCATCGTAATAATATATAACGTTATACGTTATATCGTAATAGTATATAACGTAATACGTTATAACATAATGCTACATAACGTAATAAGATATATCGTAATGGTATATAACGTTATACGTTATATCGTAATGCTATATAACGTTATACGTTATATCGTAATAGTATATAACGTTATACGTTATATCGTAATAGTATATAACGTAATACGTCATAACATAATGCTACATGAAGTAATAAGATACATCGTAATAGTATATAACGTTATGCGTTATATCGTAATACTATATAACGCTCTACGTTATATCGTAACACTATATAACGTTATAAGTTATATCGTAATAGTATATAACGTTATACGATGCATCGTAATAATGTATAACGTTACACGTTATATCGTAATAGTATATAACGTTATACGTTATATCGTAATGCTAGATAACGTTGTACGTTATATCGTAATATTATATAACGTTATACGTTATATCGTAATAGTATATAGCGTTATACGTTATATCGTAATAGTATATAACGTTATACGTTATATCGTAATGCTAGATAACGTTGTACGTTATATCGTAATAGTATATAACGTTATACGTTATATCGTAATAGTATATAACGTTATACGTTATATCGTAATAGTATATAGCGTTATACGTTATATCGTAATAGTATATAACGTAATACGTCATAACATAATGCTACATAAAGTAATAAGATACATCGTAATAGTATATAACGTTATACGTTATATCGTAATACTATATAACGCTCTACGTTATATCGTAATGGTATATAACGTTATACGTTATATCGTAACACTATATAACGTTATAAGTTATATCGTAATAGTATATAACGTTATACGATGCATCGTAATAATGTATAACGTTACACGTTATATCGTAATAGTATATAACGTTATACGTTATATCGTAATGCTAGATAACGTTGTACGTTATATCGTAATATTATATAACGTTATTCGATGCATCGTAATACTATATAACGTTATACGTTATATCGTAATAGTATATGACGTTATACGTTATATCGTAATAGTATGTAACGTTATACATTATATCGTAATTGTATATAACGTTATACGTTATATCGTAATGCTAGATAACGTTGTACGTTATATCGTAATAGTATATAACGTTATACGTTATATCGTAATAGTATATAACGTAATACGTTATAACATAATGCTACATAACGTTATAAGATATATCGTAATAGTATATAACGTTATACGTTATATCGTAATAGTATTTAACGTTATACGATGCATCGTAATAATATATAACGTTATACGTTATATCGTAATGGTATATAACGTTATACGTTATATCGTAATGGTATATAACGTTATCCGTTATATCGTAATAGTATATAACGTTATACGTTATATCGTAATAGTATATAACGTAATACGTCATAACATAATGCTACATAAAGTAATAAGATATATCGTAGTAGTATGTAACGTTATATGTTATATCGTAATAGTATATAACGTTATACGTTATATCGTAATAGTATATGACGTTATCCGTTATATCGTAATAGTATATAACGTTATTCGATGCATCGTAATAATATATAACGTTATACGTTATATCGTAATAGTATATAACGTAATACGTTATAACATAATGCTACATAACGTAATAAGATATATCGTAATAGTATATAACGTTATACGTTATATCGTAATACTATATAACGTTATACGTTATATCGTAATAGTATATAACGTTATACGTTATATCGTAATAGTATATAACGTAATACGTCATAACATAATGCTACATAAAGTAATAAGATACATCGTAATAGTATATAACGTTATACGTTATATCGTAATACTATATAACGCTCTACGTTATATCGTAATGGTATATAACGTTATACGTTATATCGTAACATGATATAACGTTATAAGTTATATCGTAATAGTATATAACGTTATACGATGCATCGTAATAATGTATAACGTTATACGTTATATCGTAACATGATATAACGTTATAAGTTATATCGTAATAGTATATAACGTTATACGATGCATCGTAATAATGTATAACGTTACACGTTATATCGTAATAGTATATAACGTTATACGTTATATCGTAATGATAGATAACGTTGTACGTTATATCGTAATAGTATATAACGTTATACGTTATATCGTAAGAGTATATAACGTTATGCGTTATATCGTAATAGTATATAACGTTATACGTTATATCGTAATGCTAGATAACGTTGTACGTTATATCGTAATAGTATATAACGTTATACGTTATATCGTAATAGTATATAACGTTATACGTTATATCGTAATAGTATATAACGTTATACGTTATATCGCAATAGTATATAACGTTATACGTTATATCGTAATAGTATATAGCGTAATACGTCATAACATAATGCTACATAAAGTAATAAGATACATCGTAATAGTATATAACGTTATACGTTATATCGTAATACTATAAAACGCTCTACGTTATATCGTAATGGTATATAACGTTATACGTTATATCGTAACACTATATAACGTTATAAGTTATATCGTAATAGTATATAACGTAATACGTCATAACATAATGCTACATAACGTAATATGATTTATCGTAATAGTATATAACGTTATACGTTATATCGTAATATTATATAACGTTATACGATGCATCGTAATAATATATAACGTTATACGATATATCGTAATAGTATATAACGTTATACGTTATATCGTAGTGCTAGATAACGTTGTACGTTATATCGTAATAGTATATGACGTTATACGTTATATCGTAATGCTAGATAACGTTGTACGTTATATCGTATTAGTATATAACGTTATACGATGCATCGTAATAATATATAACGTTATACGTTATATCGTAATAGTATGTAACGTTATACGTTATATCGTAATATTATATAACGTTATACGATGCATCGTAACACTATATAACGTTATACGTTATGACGTAATAGTATATGACGTTATATGTTATAACACAACACTATAAAACGTTATACGTCATAACGTATTATTATATAACGTCATACGTTACAACGTAACACTATATAACGTTATGCGTTATATCGTAACACCATATAACGTATTATGCTATAACGTAATGGCATATAACGTCATAAGTTATAACGTAACACTAAATAACGTTATACGTTATAACGTAATAGTATACAACGTCATACGTTATAATGTAATAGTATACAACGTCATACGATATAACGCAACACAATAAAGCACTATAATACGTTACACGTTATAACGTATTATTATATAACGTCATACGTTACAACGTAACTCTATATAACGTTATACGTTAAAACGCTATAGTATATAACGTTATATGTTATATCGTAATAGTATATAACGTTATAGGTTATATCGTAACAGTATATAACGTTATACGTTATATCGTAATAGTATATAACGTTATACGTTATATCGTAATGCTAGATAACGTTATACGTTATATCGTATTAGTATATAACGTTATACGATGCATCGTAATAATATATAACGTTATACGTTATATCGTAATAGTATGTAACGTTATACGTTATATCGTAATATTATATAACGTTATACGATGCATCGTAATACTATATAACGTTATACGTTATATCGTAATAGTATATAACGTAATACGTTATAACATAATGCTACATAACGTAATAAGATATATCGTAATAGTATATAACGTTATACGTTATATCGTAATAGTATATAACGTTATACGATGCATCGTAATAATATATAACGTTATACGTTATATCGTAATGCTAGATAACGTTATACGTTATATCGTATTAGTATATAACGTTATACGGTGCATCGTAATAATATATAACCTTTATACGTTATATCGTCATTGTATGTAACGTTATACGTTATATCGTAATATTATATAACGTTATTCGATGCATCGTAATACTATATAACGTTATACGTTATATCGTAATAGTATATGACGTTATACGTTATATGGTAATAGTATGTAACGTTATACATTATATCGTAATAGTATATAACGTTATACGTTATATCGTAATGCTAGATAACGTTATACGTTATATCGTAATAGTATATAACGTTATACGATGCATCGTAATAATATATAACGTTATACGTTATATCGTAATAGTATATAACGTTATACGATGCATCGTAATAATATATAACGTTATACGTTATATCGTAATGCTAGATAACGTTATACGTTATATCGTATTAGTATATAACGTTATACGGTGCATCGTAATAATATATAACCTTTATACGTTATATCGTCATTGTATGTAACGTTATACGTTATATCGTAATATTATATAACGTTATTCGATGCATCGTAATACTATATAACGTTATACGTTATATCGTAATAGTATATGACGTTATACGTTATATGGTAATAGTATGTAACGTTATACATTATATCGTAATAGTATATAACGTTATACGTTATATCGTAATGCTAGATAACGTTATACGTTATATCGTAATAGTATATAACGTTATTCGATGCATCGTAATACTATATAACGTTATACGTTATATCGTAATAGTATATAACGTTATACGTTATATCGTAATACTATATAACGTTATACGTTATATCGTAATAGTATATAACGTTATACGTTATATCGTAATACTATATAACGTAATACGTCATAACATAATGATACATAAAGTAATAAGATACATCGTAATAGTATATAACGTTATACGTTATATCGTAATACTATATAACGCTCTACGTTATATCGTAATGGTATATAACGTTATACGTTATATCGTAACACTATATAACGTTATAAGTTATATCGTAATAGTATATAACGTTATACGATGCATCGTAATAATGTATAACGTTACACGTTATATCGTAATAGTATATAACGTTATACGTTATATCGTAATGCTAGATAACGTTGTACGTTATATTGTAATAGTATATAACGTTATACGTTATATCGTAATAGTATATAACGTTATACGTTATATCGTAGTAGTATATAACGTTATACGTTATATCGTAATAGTATATAACGTTATACGTTATATCGTAATGCTAGATAACGTTGTACGTTATATCGTAATAGTATATAACGTTATACGTTATATCGTAATAGTATATAACGTTATACGTTATATCGTAATAATATATAACGTTATACGTTATATCGTAATATTATATAACGTTATACGATGCATCGTAATACTATATAACGTTATACTTTATATCGTAATAGTATATAACGTTATACGTTATATCGTAATGCTAGATAACGGTATACGTTATATCGTAATGCTAGATAACGTTATACGTTATATCGTATTAGTATATAACGTTATTCGGTGCATCGTAATAATATATAACCTTTATATGTTATATCGTCATTGTATGTAACGTTATACGTTATATCGTAATATTATATAACGTTATTCGATGCATCGTAATACTATATAACGTTATACGTTATATCGTAATAGTATATGACGTTATACGTTATATCGTAATAGTATGTAACGTTATGCATTATATCGTAATAGTATATAACGTAATACGTCATAACATAATGCTACATAAAGTAATAAGATATATCGTAATAGTATGTAACGTTATATGTTATATCGTAATAGTATATAACGTTATACGTTATATCGTAATAGTATATACCCTAATACGTCATAACATAATGCTACATAAAGTAATAAGATATATCGTAATAGTATGTAACGTTATATGTTATATCGTAATAGTATATAACGTTATACGTTATATCGTAATAGTATATGACGTTATACGTTATATCGTAATGATAGATAACGTTGTACGTTATAACGTAACACTATATAACGTTATACGTTATAACGTAATACTATATGACGTTATATGTTATAACACAACACTATAAAACGTTATACGTCATAACGTATTATTATATAACGTAATACGTTACAACGTAACACTATATAACGTTATGCGTTATATCGTAACACCATATAACGTTATATGCTATAACGTAATTGCATATAACGTCATAAGTTATAACGTAACACTATATAACGTTATACGTTATAACGTAATAGTATACAACGTCATACGTTATAATGTAATAGTATACAACGTCATACGATATAACGCAACACTATAAAACACTATAATACGTTATACGTTATAACGTATTATTATATAACGTCATACGTTACAACGTAACCCTATATAACGTTATACGTTAAAACGCTATAGTATATAACGGTATATGTTATATCGTAATAGTATATAACGTTATAGGTTATATCGTAACAGTATATAACGTTATACGTTATATCGTAATAGTATATAACGTTATACGTTATATCGTAATAGTATATAACGTTATACGTTATGTCGTAATAGTATCTGACGTTATCCGTTATATCGTAATAGTATATAACGTTGTACGATGCATCGTAATAATATATAACGTTATACGTTATATCGTAATAGTATATAACGTAATACGTTATAACATAATGCTACATAACGTAATAAGATATATCGTGATAGTATATAACGTTATACGTTATATCGTAATAGTATATAACGTTATACGTTATATCGTAATAGTATATAACGTTATACGTTATATTGTAACACTATATAACGTTATAAGTTATATCGTAATAGTATATAACGTTATACGATGCATCGTAATAATGTATAACGTTATACGTTATATCGTAATACTATATAACGTTATACGTTATATCATAATATTATATAACGTTATACGTTGTATCGCAATACTATATAACGTTCTACGTTATATCGTAATATTATATAACGTTATACGATGCATCGTAATAGTATAGAACGTTATACGATATATCGTAATAGTATATAACGTTATACGTTATATCGTAATAGTATATAACGTTATACGATATATCGTAATAGTATATAACGTTATACGTTATATACTATTAGTGCTATACTATTATACTATTATACTATTATCGTACTACACGTTATATACTATTATCGTAGTGCTAGATAACGTTGCACGTTATATCGTAATAGTATATAACGTTATTCGTTATATCGTAATAGTATATAACGTTATACGTTATATCGTAATAGTATATAACGTTATACGTTATATCGTAATGCTAGATAACGTTATACGTTATATCGTAATATTATATAACGTTATACGATGCATCGTAATACTATATAACGTTATACGTTATATCGTAATAGTATATAACGTAATACGTTATAACATAATGCTACATAACGTAATAAGATATATCGTAATAGTATGTAACGTTATACGTTATATCGTAATAGTATATAACGTTATACGATGCATCGTAATAATATATAACGTTATACGTTATATCGTAATGGTATATAACGTTATCCGTTATATCGTAATAGTATATAACGTTATACGTTATATCGTAATAGTATATAACGTAATACGTCATAACATAATGCTACATAAAGTAATAAGATATATCGTAATAGTATGTAACGTTATATGTTATATCGTAATAGTATATAACGTTATACGTTATATCGTAATAGTATATAACGTTATACGTTATATCGTAATAGTATATAACGTTATACGTTATATCGTAATAGTATATAACTTTATACGTTATATCGTAATAGTATATAACGTTACACGTTATATCGTAACAGTATATAACGATATACGTTATATCGTAGTAGTATATAACGTTATACGTTTTATCGTAATAGTATATAACGTTATACGTTATATCGTAATAGTATATAACGTAATACGTCATAACATAATGCTACATGAAGTAATAAGATACATCGTAATAGTATATAACGTTATACGTTATATCGTAATACTATATAACGTTATACGTTATATCGTAATAGTATATAACGTTATACGTTATATCGTAATAGTATATAACGTAATACGTCATAACATAATGCTACATGAAGTAATAAGATACATCGTAATAGTATGTAACGTTATACGTTATATCGTAATAGTATATAACGTTATACGATGCATCGTAATAATATATAACGTTATACGTTATATCGTAATGGTATATAACGTTATCCGTTATATCGTAATAGTATATAACGTTATACGTTATATCGTAATAGTATATAACGTAATACGTCATAACATAATGCTACATAAAGTAATAAGATATATCGTAACAGTATATAACGTTATACGTTATATCGTAATAGTATATGACGTTATCCGTTATATCGTAATAGTATATAACGTTATACGATGCATCGTAATAATATATAACGTTATACGTTATATCGTAATAGTATATAACGTAATACGTTATAACATAATGCTACATAACGTAATAAGATATATCGTAATAGTATATAACGTTATACGTTATATCGTAATACTATATAACGTTATACGTTATATCGTAATAGTATATAACGTTATACGTTATATCGTAATAGTATATAACGTAATACGTCATAACATAATGCTACATGAAGTAATAAGATACATCGTAATAGTATATAACGTTATACGTTATATCGTAATACTATATAACGCTCTACGTTATATCGTAATGGTATATAACGTTATACGTTATATCGTAACACTATATAACGTTATAAGTTATATCGTAATAGTATATAACGTTATACGATGCATCGTAATAATGTATTACGTTACACGTTATATCGTAATAGTATATAACGTTATACGTTATATCGTAATGCTAGATAACGTTGTACGTTATATCGTAATAGTATATAACGTTATACGTTATATCGTAATAGTATATAACGTTATACGTTATATCGTAATAGTATATAACGTTATACGTTATATCGTAATGGTAGATAACGTTGTACGTTATATCGTAATAGTATATAACGTTATACGTTATATCGTAATAGTATATAACGTTATACGTTATATCGTAATAGTATATAACGTTATACGTTATATCGTAATGCTAGATAACGTTGTACGTTATATCGTAATAGTATATAACGTTACACGTTATATCGTAATAGTATATAACGTTATACGTTATATCGTAATAGTATATAACGTTGTACGTTATATCGTAATAGTATATAACGTTATACGTTATATCGTAATAGTATATAACGTTATACGTTATATCGTAATAGTATATAACGTTATACGTTATATCGTAATAGTATATAACGTTATACGTTATATCGTAATAGTATATAACGTAATACGTCATAACATAATGCTACATAAAGTAATAAGATACATCGTAATAGTATATAACGTTATACGTTATATCGTAATACTATATAACGCTCTACGTTATATCGTAATGGTATATAACGTTATACGTTATATCGTAACACTATATAACGTTATAAGTTATATCGTAATAGTATATAACGTTATACGATGCATCGTAATAATGTATAACGTTACACGTTATATCGTAATAGTATATAACGTTATACGTTATATCGTAATACTATATAACGCTCTACGTTATATCGTAATGGTATATAACGTTATACGTTATATCGTAACACTATATAACGTTATAAGTTATATCGTAATAGTATATAACGTTATACGATGCATCGTAATAATGTATAACGTTACACGTTATATCGTAATAGTATATAACGTTATACGTTATATCGTAATGCTAGATAACGTTGTACGTTATATCGTAATAGTATATAACGTTATACGTTATATCGTAACACTATATAACGTTATAAGTTATATCGTAATAGTATATAACGTTATACGATGCATCGTAATAATGTATAACGTTACACGTTATATCGTAATAGTATATAACGTTATACGTTATATCGTAATGCTAGATAACGTTGTACGTTATATCGTAATAGTATATAACGTTATACGTTATATCGTAATAGTATATAACGTTATACGTTATATCGTAATAGTATATAACGTTATACGTTATATCGTAATGCTAGATAACGTTGTACGTTATATCGTAATAGTATATAACGTTATACGTTATATCGTAATAGTATATAACGTTATACGTTATATCGTAATAGTATATAACGTTATACGTTATATCGTAATAGTATATAACGTAATACGTCATAACATAATGCTACATAAAGTAATAAGATACATCGTAATAGTATATAACGTTATACGTTATATCGTAATACTATATAACGCTCTACGTTATATCGTAATGGTATATAACGTTATACGTTATATCGTAACACTATATAACGTTATAAGTTATATCGTAATAGTATATAACGTTATACGATGCATCGTAATAATGTATAACGTTACACGTTATATCGTAATAGTATATAACGTTATACGTTATATCGTAATGCTAGATAACGTTGTACGTTATATCGTAATAGTATATAACGTTATACGTTATATCGTAATAGTATATAACGTTATACGTTATATCGTAATAGTATATAACGTTATACGTTATATCGTAATGCTAGATAACGTTGTACGTTCTATCGTAATAGTATATAACGTTATACGTTATATCGTAATAGTATATAACGTTATACGTTATATCGTAATAGTATATAACGTTATACGTTATATCGTAATAGTATATAACGTAATACGTCATATCATAATGCTACATAAAGTAATAAGATACATCGTAATAGTATATAACGTTATACGTTATATCGTAATACTATATAACGCTCTACGTTATATCGTAATGGTATATAACGTTATACGTTATATCGTAACACTATATAACGTTATAAGTTATATCGTAATAGTATATAACGTTATACGATGCATCGTAATAATGTATAACGTTACACGTTATATCGTAATAGTATATAACGTTATACGTTATATCGTAATAGTATATAACGTTATACGTTATATCGTAACAGTATATAACGATATACGTTATATCGTAGTAGTATATAACGTTATACGTTTTATCGTAATAGTATATAACGTTATACGTTATATCGTAATAGTATATAACGTAATACGTCATAACATAATGCTACATGAAGTAATAAGATACATCGTAATAGTATATAACGTTATACGTTATATCGTAATACTATATAACGTTATACGTTATATCGTAATAGTATATAACGTTATACGTTATATCGTAATAGTATATAACGTAATACGTCATAACATAATGCTACATGAAGTAATAAGATACATCGTAATAGTATGTAACGTTATACGTTATATCGTAATAGTATATAACGTTATACGATGCATCGTAATAATATATAACGTTACACGTTATATCGTAATAGTATATAACGTTATACGTTATATCGTAATAGTATATAACGTTATACGTTATATCGTAATGCTAGATAACGTTGTACGTTCTATCGTAATAGTATATAACGTTATACGTTATATCGTAATAGTATATAACGTTATACGTTATGTCGTAATAGTATATGACGTTATCCGTTATATCGTAATAGTATATAACGTTGTACGATGCATCGTAATAATATATAACGTTATACGTTATATCGTAATAGTATATAACGTAATACGTTATAACATAATGCTACATAACGTAATAAGATATATCGTAATAGTATATAACGTTATACGTTATATCGTTATAGTATATAACGTTATACGTTATATCGTAATAGTATATAACGTTATACGTTATATCGTAACACTATATAACGTTATAAGTTATATCGTAATAGTATATAACGTTATACGTTATATACTATTAGTGCTATACTATTGTACTATTATACTATTATCGTACTACACGTTATATACTATTATCGTAGTGCTAGATAACGTTGTACGTTATATCGTAATAGTATATAACGTTATTCGTTATATCGTAATAGTATATAACGTTATACGTTATATCGTAATAGTATATAACGTTATACGTTATATCGTAATGCTAGATAACGTTACACGTTATATCGTAACAGTATATAACGATATACGTTATATCGTAATAGTATATAACGTTATACGATGCATCGTAATAATATATAACGTTATACGTTATATCGTAATGGTATATAACGTTATCCGTTATATCGTAATAGTATATAACGTTATACGTTATATCGTAATAGTATATAACGTAATACGTCATAACATAATTCTACATAAAGTAATAAGATATATCGTATTAGTATGTAACGTTATATGTTATATCGTAACAGTATATAACGTTATACGTTATATCGTAATAGTATATAACGTTATACGTTATATCGTAATAGTATATAACGTTATACGTTATATCGTAATAGTATATAACTTTATACGTTATATCGTAATAGTATATAACGTTACACGTTATATCGTAACAGTATATAACGATATACGTTATATCGTAATAGTATATAACGTTATACGTTTTATCGTAATAGTATATAACGTTATACGTTATATCGTAATAGTATATAACGTTATACGTTATATCGTAATAGTATATGACGTTATCCGTTATATCGTAATAGTATATAACGTTATACGATGCATCGTAATAATATATAACGTTATACGTTATATCGTAATAGTATATAACGTAATACGTTATAACATAATGCTACATAACGTAATAAGATATATCGTAATGGTATATAACGTTATACGTTATATCGTAATGCTATATAACGTTATACGTTATATCGTAATAGTATATAACGTTATACGTTATATCGTAATAGTATATAACGTAATACGTCATAACATAATGCTACATGAAGTAATAAGATACATCGTAATAGTATATAACGTTATGCGTTATATCGTAATACTATATAACGCTCTACGTTATATCGTAACACTATATAACGTTATAAGTTATATCGTAATAGTATATAACGTTATACGATGCATCGTAATAATGTATAACGTTACACGTTATATCGTAATAGTATATAACGTTATACGTTATATCGTAATGCTAGATAACGTTGTACGTTATATCGTAATATTATATAACGTTATACGTTATATCGTAATAGTATATAACGTTATACGTTATATCGTAATAGTATATAACGTTATACGTTATATCGTAATGCTAGATAACGTTGTACGTTATATCGTAATAGTATATAACGTTATACGTTATATCGTAATAGTATATAACGTTATACGTTATATCGTAATAGTATATAGCGTTATACGTTATATCGTAATAGTATATAACGTAATACGTCATAACATAATGCTACATAAAGTAATAAGATACATCGTAATAGTATATAACGTTATACGTTATATCGTAATACTATATAACGCTATACGTTATATCGTAATGGTATATAACGTTATACGTTATATCGTAACACTATATAACGTTATAAGTTATATCGTAATAGTATATAACGTTATACGATGCATCGTAATAATGTATAACGTTACACGTTATATCGTAATACTATATAACGTTATACGTTATATCGTAATGCTAGATAACGTTGTACGTTATATCGTAATATTATATAACGTTATTCGATGCATCGTAATACTATATAACGTTATACGTTATATCGTAATAGTATATGACGTTATACGTTATATCGTAATAGTATGTAACGTTATACATTATATCGTAATAGTATATAACGTTATACGTTATATCGTAATGCTAGATAACGTTGTACGTTATATCGTAATAGTATATAACGTTATACGTTATATCGTAATAGTATATAACGTAATACGTTATAACATAATGCTACATAACGTTATAAGATATATCGTAATAGTATATAACGTTATACGTTATATCGTAATAGTATTTAACGTTATACGATGCATCGTAACAATATATAACGTTATACGTTATATCGTAATGGTATATAACGTTATACGTTATATCGTAATGGTATATAACGTTATCCGTTATATCGTAATAGTATATAACGTTATACGTTATATCGTAATAGTATATAACGTAATACGTCATAACATAATGCTACATAAAGTAATAAGATATATCGTAGTAGTATGTAACGTTATATGTTATATCGTAATAGTATATAACGTTATACGTTATATCGTAATAGTATATGACGTTATCCGTTATATCGTAATAGTATATAACGTTATACGATGCATCGTAATAATATATAACGTTATACGTTATATCGTAATAGTATATAACGTAATACGTTATAACATAATGCTACATAACGTAATAAGATATATCGTAATAGTATATAACGTTATACGTTATATCGTAATACTATATAACGTTATACGTTATATCGTAATAGTATATAACGTTATACGTTATATCGTAATAGTATATAACGTAATACGTCATAACATAATGCTACATAAAGTAATAAGATACATCGTAATAGTATATTACGTTATACGTTATATCGTAATACTATATAACGCTCTACGTTATATCGTAATGGTATATAACGTTATACGTTATATCGTAACATGATATAACGTTATAAGTTATATCGTAATAGTATATAACGTTATACGATGCATCGTAATAATGTATAACGTTATACGTTATATCGTAACATGATATAACGTTATAAGTTATATCGTAATAGTGTATAACGTTATACGATGCATCGTAATAATGTATAACGTTACACGTTATATCGTAATAGTATATAACGTCATACGTTATATCGTAATGATAGATAACGTTGTACGTTATATCGTAATAGTATATAACGTTATACGTTATATCGTAATAGTATATAGCGTAATACGTCATAACATAATGCTACATAAAGTAATAAGATACATCGTAATAGTATATAACGTTATACGTTATATCGTAATACTATATAACGCTCTACGTTATATCGTAATGGTATATAACGTTATACGTTATATCGTAACACTATATAACGTTATAAGTTATATCGTAATAGTATATAACGTAATACGTCATAACATAATGCTACATAACGTAATATGATTTATCGTAATAGTATATAACGTTATACGTTATATCGTAATATTATATAACGTTATACGATGCATCGTAATAATATATAACGTTATACGATATATCGTAATAGTATATAACGTTATACGTTATATCGTAGTGCTAGATAACGTTGTACGTTATATCGTAATAGTATATGACGTTATACGTTATATCGTAATGCTAGATAACGTTGTACGTTATATCGTATTAGTATATAACGTTATACGATGCATCGTAATAATATATAACGTTATACGTTATATCGTAATAGTATGTAACGTTATACGTTATATCGTAATATTATATAACGTTATACGATGCATCGTAACACTATATAACGTTATACGTTATGACGTAATAGTATATGACGTTATATGTTATAACACAACACTATAAAACGTTATACGTCATAACGTATTATTATATAACGTCATACGTTACAACGTAACACTATATAACGTTATGCGTTATATCGTAACACCATATAACGTATTATGCTATAACGTAATGGCATATAACGTCATAAGTTATAACGTAACACTATATAACGTTATACTTTATAACGTAATAGTATACAACGTCATACGTTATAATGTAATAGTATACAACGTCATACGATATAACGCAACACAATAAAGCACTATAATACGTTACACGTTATAACGTATTATTATATAACGTCATACGTTACAACGTAACTCTATATAACGTTATACGTTAAAACGCTATAGTATATAACGTTATATGTTATATCGTAATAGTATATAACGTTATAGGTTATATCGTAACAGTATATAACGTTATACGTTATATCGTAATAGTATATAACGTTATACTTTATATCGTAATGCTAGATAACGTTATACGTTATATCGTATTAGTATATAACGTTATACGATGCATCGTAATAATATATAACGTTATACGTTATATCGTAATAGTATGTAACGTTATACGTTATATCGTAATATTATATAACGTTATACGATGCATCGTAATACTATATAACGTTATACGTTATATCGTAATAGTATATAACGTAATACGTTATAACATAATGCTACATAACGTAATAAGATATATCGTAATAGTATATAACGTTATACGTTATATCGTAATAGTATATAACGTTATACGATGCATCGTAATAATATATAACGTTATACGTTATATCGTAATGCTAGATAACGTTATACGTTATATCGTATTAGTATATAACGTTATACGGTGCATCGTAATAATATATAACCTTTATACGTTATATCGTCATTGTATGTAACGTTATACGTTATATCGTAATATTATATAACGTTATTCGATGCATCGTAATACTATATAACGTTATACGTTATATCGTAATAGTATATGACGTTATACGTTATATGGTAATAGTATGTAACGTTATACATTATATCGTAATAGTATATAACGTTATACGTTATATCGTAATACTATATAACGTTATACGTTATATCGTAATGCTAGATAACGTTGTACGTTATATCGTAATATTATATAACGTTATTCGATGCATCGTAATACTATATAACGTTATACGTTATATCGTAATAGTATATGACGTTATACGTTATATCGTAATAGTATGTAACGTTATACATTATATCGTAATAGTATATAACGTTATACGTTATATCGTAATGCTAGATAACGTTGTACGTTATATCGTAATAGTATATAACGTTATACGTTATATCGTAATAGTATATAACGTAATACGTTATAACATAATGCTACATAACGTTATAAGATATATCGTAATAGTATATAACGTTATACGTTATATCGTAATAGTATTTAACGTTATACGATGCATCGTAACAATATATAACGTTATACGTTATATCGTAATGGTATATAACGTTATACGTTATATCGTAATGGTATATAACGTTATCCGTTATATCGTAATAGTATATAACGTTATACGTTATATCGTAATAGTATATAACGTAATACGTCATAACATAATGCTACATAAAGTAATAAGATATATCGTAGTAGTATGTAACGTTATATGTTATATCGTAATAGTATATAACGTTATACGTTATATCGTAATAGTATATGACGTTATCCGTTATATCGTAATAGTATATAACGTTATACGATGCATCGTAATAATATATAACGTTATACGTTATATCGTAATAGTATATAACGTAATACGTTATAACATAATGCTACATAACGTAATAAGATATATCGTAATAGTATATAACGTTATACGTTATATCGTAATACTATATAACGTTATACGTTATATCGTAATAGTATATAACGTTATACGTTATATCGTAATAGTATATAACGTAATACGTCATAACATAATGCTACATAAAGTAATAAGATACATCGTAATAGTATATTACGTTATACGTTATATCGTAATACTATATAACGCTCTACGTTATATCGTAATGGTATATAACGTTATACGTTATATCGTAACATGATATAACGTTATAAGTTATATCGTAATAGTATATAACGTTATACGATGCATCGTAATAATGTATAACGTTATACGTTATATCGTAACATGATATAACGTTATAAGTTATATCGTAATAGTGTATAACGTTATACGATGCATCGTAATAATGTATAACGTTACACGTTATATCGTAATAGTATATAACGTCATACGTTATATCGTAATGATAGATAACGTTGTACGTTATATCGTAATAGTATATAACGTTATACGTTATATCGTAATAGTATATAGCGTAATACGTCATAACATAATGCTACATAAAGTAATAAGATACATCGTAATAGTATATAACGTTATACGTTATATCGTAATACTATATAACGCTCTACGTTATATCGTAATGGTATATAACGTTATACGTTATATCGTAACACTATATAACGTTATAAGTTATATCGTAATAGTATATAACGTAATACGTCATAACATAATGCTACATAACGTAATATGATTTATCGTAATAGTATATAACGTTATACGTTATATCGTAATATTATATAACGTTATACGATGCATCGTAATAATATATAACGTTATACGATATATCGTAATAGTATATAACGTTATACGTTATATCGTAGTGCTAGATAACGTTGTACGTTATATCGTAATAGTATATGACGTTATACGTTATATCGTAATGCTAGATAACGTTGTACGTTATATCGTATTAGTATATAACGTTATACGATGCATCGTAATAATATATAACGTTATACGTTATATCGTAATAGTATGTAACGTTATACGTTATATCGTAATATTATATAACGTTATACGATGCATCGTAACACTATATAACGTTATACGTTATGACGTAATAGTATATGACGTTATATGTTATAACACAACACTATAAAACGTTATACGTCATAACGTATTATTATATAACGTCATACGTTACAACGTAACACTATATAACGTTATGCGTTATATCGTAACACCATATAACGTATTATGCTATAACGTAATGGCATATAACGTCATAAGTTATAACGTAACACTATATAACGTTATACTTTATAACGTAATAGTATACAACGTCATACGTTATAATGTAATAGTATACAACGTCATACGATATAACGCAACACAATAAAGCACTATAATACGTTACACGTTATAACGTATTATTATATAACGTCATACGTTACAACGTAACTCTATATAACGTTATACGTTAAAACGCTATAGTATATAACGTTATATGTTATATCGTAATAGTATATAACGTTATAGGTTATATCGTAACAGTATATAACGTTATACGTTATATCGTAATAGTATATAACGTTATACGTTATATCGTAATGCTAGATAACGTTATACGTTATATCGTATTAGTATATAACGTTATACGATGCATCGTAATAATATATAACGTTATACGTTATATCGTAATAGTATGTAACGTTATACGTTATATCGTAATATTATATAACGTTATACGATGCATCGTAATACTATATAACGTTATACGTTATATCGTAATAGTATATAACGTAATACGTTATAACATAATGCTACATAACGTAATAAGATATATCGTAATAGTATATAACGTTATACGTTATATCGTAATAGTATATAACGTTATACGATGCATCGTAATAATATATAACGTTATACGTTATATCGTAATGCTAGATAACGTTATACGTTATATCGTATTAGTATATAACGTTATACGGTGCATCGTAATAATATATAACCTTTATACGTTATATCGTCATTGTATGTAACGTTATACGTTATATCGTAATATTATATAACGTTATTCGATGCATCGTAATACTATATAACGTTATACGTTATATCGTAATAGTATATGACGTTATACGTTATATGGTAATAGTATGTAACGTTATACATTATATCGTAATAGTATATAACGTTATACGTTATATCGTAATGCTAGATAACGTTATACGTTATATCGTAATAGTATATAACGTTATACGATGCATCGTAATAATATATAACGTTATACGTTATATCGTAATAGTATATAACGTAATACGTTATAACATAATGCTACATAACGTAATAAGATATATCGTAATAGTATATAACGTTATACGTTATATCGTAATACTATATAACGTTATACGTTATATCGTAATAGTATATAACGTTATACGTTATATCGTAATACTATATAGCGTTATACGTTATATCGTAATAGTATATAACGTAATACGTCATAACATAATGCTACATAAAGTAATAAGATACATCGTAATAGTATATAACGTTATACGTTATATCGTAATACTATATAACGCTATACGTTATATCGTAATGGTATATAACGTTATACGTTATATCGTAACACTATATAACGTTATAAGTTATATCGTAATAGTATATAACGTTATACGATGCATCGTAATAATGTATAACGTTACACGTTATATCGTAATACTATATAACGTTATACGTTATATCGTAATGCTAGATAACGTTGTACGTTATATCGTAATATTATATAACGTTATTCGATGCATCGTAATACTATATAACGTTATACGTTATATCGTAATAGTATATGACGTTATACGTTATATCGTAATAGTATGTAACGTTATACATTATATCGTAATAGTATATAACGTTATACGTTATATCGTAATGCTAGATAACGTTGTACGTTATATCGTAATAGTATATAACGTTATACGTTATATCGTAATAGTATATAACGTAATACGTTATAACATAATGCTACATAACGTTATAAGATATATCGTAATAGTATATAACGTTATACGTTATATCGTAATAGTATTTAACGTTATACGATGCATCGTAACAATATATAACGTTATACGTTATATCGTAATGGTATATAACGTTATACGTTATATCGTAATGGTATATAACGTTATCCGTTATATCGTAATAGTATATAACGTTATACGTTATATCGTAATAGTATATAACGTAATACGTCATAACATAATGCTACATAAAGTAATAAGATATATCGTAGTAGTATGTAACGTTATATGTTATATCGTAATAGTATATAACGTTATACGTTATATCGTAATAGTATATGACGTTATCCGTTATATCGTAATAGTATATAACGTTATACGATGCATCGTAATAATATATAACGTTATACGTTATATCGTAATAGTATATAACGTAATACGTTATAACATAATGCTACATAACGTAATAAGATATATCGTAATAGTATATAACGTTATACGTTATATCGTAATACTATATAACGTTATACGTTATATCGTAATAGTATATAACGTTATACGTTATATCGTAATAGTATATAACGTAATACGTCATAACATAATGCTACATAAAGTAATAAGATACATCGTAATAGTATATTACGTTATACGTTATATCGTAATACTATATAACGCTCTACGTTATATCGTAATGGTATATAACGTTATACGTTATATCGTAACATGATATAACGTTATAAGTTATATCGTAATAGTATATAACGTTATACGATGCATCGTAATAATGTATAACGTTATACGTTATATCGTAACATGATATAACGTTATAAGTTATATCGTAATAGTGTATAACGTTATACGATGCATCGTAATAATGTATAACGTTACACGTTATATCGTAATAGTATATAACGTCATACGTTATATCGTAATGATAGATAACGTTGTACGTTATATCGTAATAGTATATAACGTTATACGTTATATCGTAATAGTATATAGCGTAATACGTCATAACATAATGCTACATAAAGTAATAAGATACATCGTAATAGTATATAACGTTATACGTTATATCGTAATACTATATAACGCTCTACGTTATATCGTAATGGTATATAACGTTATACGTTATATCGTAACACTATATAACGTTATAAGTTATATCGTAATAGTATATAACGTAATACGTCATAACATAATGCTACATAACGTAATATGATTTATCGTAATAGTATATAACGTTATACGTTATATCGTAATATTATATAACGTTATACGATGCATCGTAATAATATATAACGTTATACGATATATCGTAATAGTATATAACGTTATACGTTATATCGTAGTGCTAGATAACGTTGTACGTTATATCGTAATAGTATATGACGTTATACGTTATATCGTAATGCTAGATAACGTTGTACGTTATATCGTATTAGTATATAACGTTATACGATGCATCGTAATAATATATAACGTTATACGTTATATCGTAATAGTATGTAACGTTATACGTTATATCGTAATATTATATAACGTTATACGATGCATCGTAACACTATATAACGTTATACGTTATGACGTAATAGTATATGACGTTATATGTTATAACACAACACTATAAAACGTTATACGTCATAACGTATTATTATATAACGTCATACGTTACAACGTAACACTATATAACGTTATGCGTTATATCGTAACACCATATAACGTATTATGCTATAACGTAATGGCATATAACGTCATAAGTTATAACGTAACACTATATAACATTATACTTTATAACGTAATAGTATACAACGTCATACGTTATAATGTAATAGTATACAACGTCATACGATATAACGCAACACAATAAAGCACTATAATACGTTACACGTTATAACGTATTATTATATAACGTCATACGTTACAACGTAACTCTATATAACGTTATACGTTAAAACGCTATAGTATATAACGTTATATGTTATATCGTAATAGTATATAACGTTATAGGTTATATCGTAACAGTATATAACGTTATACGTTATATCGTAATAGTATATAACGTTATACGTTATATCGTAATGCTAGATAACGTTATACGTTATATCGTATTAGTATATAACGTTATACGATGCATCGTAATAATATATAACGTTATACGTTATATCGTAATAGTATGTAACGTTATACGTTATATCGTAATATTATATAACGTTATACGATGCATCGTAATACTATATAACGTTATACGTTATATCGTAATAGTATATAACGTAATACGTTATAACATAATGCTACATAACGTAATAAGATATATCGTAATAGTATATAACGTTATACGTTATATCGTAATAGTATATAACGTTATACGATGCATCGTAATAATATATAACGTTATACGTTATATCGTAATGCTAGATAACGTTATACGTTATATCGTATTAGTATATAACGTTATACGGTGCATCGTAATAATATATAACCTTTATACGTTATATCGTCATTGTATGTAACGTTATACGTTATATCGTAATATTATATAACGTTATTCGATGCATCGTAATACTATATAACGTTATACGTTATATCGTAATAGTATATGACGTTATACGTTATATGGTAATAGTATGTAACGTTATACATTATATCGTAATAGTATATAACGTTATACGTTATATCGTAATACTATATAACGTTATACGTTATATCGTAATGCTAGATAACGTTGTACGTTATATCGTAATATTATATAACGTTATTCGATGCATCGTAATACTATATAACGTTATACGTTATATCGTAATAGTATATGACGTTATACGTTATATCGTAATAGTATGTAACGTTATACATTATATCGTAATAGTATATAACGTTATACGTTATATCGTAATGCTAGATAACGTTGTACGTTATATCGTAATAGTATATAACGTTATACGTTATATCGTAATAGTATATAACGTAATACGTTATAACATAATGCTACATAACGTTATAAGATATATCGTAATAGTATATAACGTTATACGTTATATCGTAATAGTATTTAACGTTATACGATGCATCGTAACAATATATAACGTTATACGTTATATCGTAATGGTATATAACGTTATACGTTATATCGTAATGGTATATAACGTTATCCGTTATATCGTAATAGTATATAACGTTATACGTTATATCGTAATAGTATATAACGTAATACGTCATAACATAATGCTACATAAAGTAATAAGATATATCGTAGTAGTATGTAACGTTATATGTTATATCGTAATAGTATATAACGTTATACGTTATATCGTAATAGTATATGACGTTATCCGTTATATCGTAATAGTATATAACGTTATACGATGCATCGTAATAATATATAACGTTATACGTTATATCGTAATAGTATATAACGTAATACGTTATAACATAATGCTACATAACGTAATAAGATATATCGTAATAGTATATAACGTTATACGTTATATCGTAATACTATATAACGTTATACGTTATATCGTAATAGTATATAACGTTATACGTTATATCGTAATAGTATATAACGTAATACGTCATAACATAATGCTACATAAAGTAATAAGATACATCGTAATAGTATATTACGTTATACGTTATATCGTAATACTATATAACGCTCTACGTTATATCGTAATGGTATATAACGTTATACGTTATATCGTAACATGATATAACGTTATAAGTTATATCGTAATAGTATATAACGTTATACGATGCATCGTAATAATGTATAACGTTATACGTTATATCGTAACATGATATAACGTTATAAGTTATATCGTAATAGTGTATAACGTTATACGATGCATCGTAATAATGTATAACGTTACACGTTATATCGTAATAGTATATAACGTCATACGTTATATCGTAATGATAGATAACGTTGTACGTTATATCGTAATAGTATATAACGTTATACGTTATATCGTAATAGTATATAGCGTAATACGTCATAACATAATGCTACATAAAGTAATAAGATACATCGTAATAGTATATAACGTTATACGTTATATCGTAATACTATATAACGCTCTACGTTATATCGTAATGGTATATAACGTTATACGTTATATCGTAACACTATATAACGTTATAAGTTATATCGTAATAGTATATAACGTAATACGTCATAACATAATGCTACATAACGTAATATGATTTATCGTAATAGTATATAACGTTATACGTTATATCGTAATATTATATAACGTTATACGATGCATCGTAATAATATATAACGTTATACGATATATCGTAATAGTATATAACGTTATACGTTATATCGTAGTGCTAGATAACGTTGTACGTTATATCGTAATAGTATATGACGTTATACGTTATATCGTAATGCTAGATAACGTTGTACGTTATATCGTATTAGTATATAACGTTATACGATGCATCGTAATAATATATAACGTTATACGTTATATCGTAATAGTATGTAACGTTATACGATATATCGTAATATTATATAACGTTATACGATGCATCGTAACACTATATAACGTTATACGTTATGACGTAATAGTATATGACGTTATATGTTATAACACAACACTATAAAACGTTATACGTCATAACGTATTATTATATAACGTCATACGTTACAACGTAACACTATATAACGTTATGCGTTATATCGTAACACCATATAACGTATTATGCTATAACGTAATGGCATATAACGTCATAAGTTATAACGTAACACTATATAACGTTATACTTTATAACGTAATAGTATACAACGTCATACGTTATAATGTAATAGTATACAACGTCATACGATATAACGCAACACAATAAAGCACTATAATACGTTACACGTTATAACGTATTATTATATAACGTCATACGTTACAACGTAACTCTATATAACGTTATACGTTAAAACGCTATAGTATATAACGTTATATGTTATATCGTAATAGTATATAACGTTATAGGTTATATCGTAACAGTATATAACGTTATACGTTATATCGTAATAGTATATAACGTTATACGTTATATCGTAATGCTAGATAACGTTATACGTTATATCGTATTAGTATATAACGTTATACGATGCATCGTAATAATATATAACGTTATACGTTATATCGTAATAGTATGTAACGTTATACGTTATATCGTAATATTATATAACGTTATACGATGCATCGTAATACTATATAACGTTATACGTTATATCGTAATAGTATATAACGTAATACGTTATAACATAATGCTACATAACGTAATAAGATATATCGTAATAGTATATAACGTTATACGTTATATCGTAATAGTATATAACGTTATACGATGCATCGTAATAATATATAACGTTATACGTTATATCGTAATGCTAGATAACGTTATACGTTATATCGTATTAGTATATAACGTTATACGGTGCATCGTAATAATATATAACCTTTATACGTTATATCGTCATTGTATGTAACGTTATACGTTATATCGTAATATTATATAACGTTATTCGATGCATCGTAATACTATATAACGTTATACGTTATATCGTAATAGTATATGACGTTATACGTTATATGGTAATAGTATGTAACGTTATACATTATATCGTAATAGTATATAACGTTATACGTTATATCGTAATGCTAGATAACGTTATACGTTATATCGTAATAGTATATAACGTTATACGATGCATCGTAATAATATATAACGTTATACGTTATATCGTAATAGTATATAACGTAATACGTTATAACATAATGCTACATAACGTAATAAGATATATCGTAATAGTATATAACGTTATACGTTATATCGTAATACTATATAACGTTATACGTTATATCGTAATAGTATATAACGTTATACGTTATATCGTAATACTATATAACGTAATACGTCATAACATAATGATACATAAAGTAATAAGATACATCGTAATAGTATATAACGTTATACGTTATATCGTAATACTATATAACGCTCTACGTTATATCGTAATGGTATATAACGTTATACGTTATATCGTAACACTATATAACGTTATAAGTAATATCGTAATAGTATATAACGTTATACGATGCATCGTAATAATGTATAACGTTACACGTTATATCGTAATAGTATATAACGTTATACGTTATATCGTAATGCTAGATAATGTTGTACGTTATATTGTAATAGTATATAACGTTATACGTTATATCGTAATAGTATATAACGTTATACGTTATATCGTAGTAGTATATAACGTTATACGTTATATCGTAATAGTATATAACGTTATACGTTATATCGTAATGCTAGATAACGTTGTACGTTATATCGTAATAGTATATAACGTTATACGTTATATCGTAATAGTATATAACGTTATACGTTATATCGTAATAGTATATAACGTTATACGTTATATCGTAATATTATATAACGTTATACGATGCATCGTAATACTATATAACGTTATACTTTATATCGTAATAGTATATAACGTTATACGTTATATCGTAATGCTAGATAACGGTATACGTTATATCGTAATGCTAGATAACGTTGTACGTTATAACGTAACACTATATAACGTTATACGTTATAACGTAATACTATATGACGTTATATGTTATAACACAACACTATAAAACGTTATACGTCATAACGTATTATTATTTAACGTCATACGTTACAACGTAACACTATATAACGTTATGCGTTATATCGTAACACCATATAACGCTATATGCTATAACGTAATTGCATATAACGTCATAAGTTATAACGTAACACTATATAACGTTATACGTTATAACGTAATAGTATACAACGTCATACGATATAACGCAACACTATAAAACACTATAATACGTTATACGTTATAACGTATTATTATATAACGTCATACGTTACAACGTAACCCTATATAACGTTATACGTTAAAACGCTATAGTATATAACGGTATATGTTATATCGTAATAGTATATAACGTTATAGGTTATATCGTAACAGTATATAACGTTATACGTTATATCGTAATAGTATATAACGTTATACGTTATATCGTAATAGTATATAACGTTATACGTTATGTCGTAATAGTATCTGACGTTATCCGTTATATCGTAATAGTATATAACGTTGTACGATGCATCGTAATAATATATAACGTTATACGTTATATCGTAATAGTATATAACGTAATACGTTATAACATAATATTATATAACGTTATACGTTGTATCGCAATACTATATAACGTTCTACGTTATATCGTAATATTATATAACGTTATACGATGCATCGTAATAATATATAACGTTATACGATACATCGTAATAGTATATAACGTTATACGTTATATCGTAGTGCTAGATAATCGGTGTACGTTATATCGTAATAGTATATAACGTTATACGTTATATCGTAATAGTATATAACGTTATACGATATATCGTAATAGTATATAACGTTATACGTTATATACTATTAGTGCTATACTATTATACTATTATACTATTATCGTACTACACGTTATATACTATTATCGTAGTGCTAGATAACGTTGCACGTTATATCGTAATAGTATATAACGTTATTCGTTATATCGTAATAGTATATAACGTTATACGTTATATCGTAATAGTATATAACGTTATACGTTATATCGTATTGCTAGATAACGTTATACGTTATATCGTAATATTATATAACGTTATACGATGCATCGTAATACTATATAACGTTATACGTTATATCGTAATAGTATATAACGTAATACGTTATAACATAATGCTACATAACGTAATAAGATATATCGTAATAGTATGTAACGTTATACGTTATATCGTAATAGTATATAACGTTATACGATGCATCGTAATAATATATAACGTTATACGTTATATCGTAATGGTATATAACGTTATCCGTTATATCGTAATAGTATATAACGTTATACGTTATATCGTAATAGTATATAACGTAATACGTCATAACATAATGCTACATAAAGTAATAAGATATATCGTAATAGTATGTAACGTTATATGTTATATCGTAATAGTATATAACGTTATACGTTATATCGTAATAGTATATAACGTTATACGTTATATCGTAATAGTATATAACGTTATACGTTATATCGTAATAGTATATAACGTTATACGATGCATCGTAATAATGTATAACGTTACACGTTATATCGTAACAGTATATAACGTTATACGTTATATCGTAATAGTATATAACGTTATACGTTATATCGTAATAGTATATAACGTAATACGTCATAACATAATGCTACATGAAGTAATAAGATACATCGTAATAGTATATAACGTTATACGTTATATCGTAATACTATATAACGCTCTACGTTATATCGTAATGGTATATAACGTTATACGTTATATCGCAACACTATATAACGTTATAAGTTATATCGTAATAGTATATAACGTTATACGATGCATCGTAATAATGTATAACGTTACACGTTATATCGTAATAGTATATAACGTTATACGTTATATCGTAATGCTAGATAACGTTGTACGTTATATCGTAATAGTATATAACGTTATACGTTATATCGTAATAGTATATAACGTTATACGTTATATCGTAATAGTATATAACGTTATACGTTATATCGTAATGGTAGATAACGTTGTACGTTATATCGTAATAGTATATAACGTTATACGTTATATCGTAATAGTATATAACGTTATACGTTATATCGTAATAGTATATAACGTTATACGTTATATCGTAATGCTAGATAACGTTGTACGTTATATCGTAATAGTATATAACGTTACACGTTATATCGTAATAGTATATAACGTTATACGATGCATCGTAATAATGTATAACGTTACACGTTATATCGTAATAGTATATAACGTTATACGTTATATCGTAATGGTAGATAACGTTGTACGTTATATCGTAATAGTATATAACGTTATACGTTATATCGTAATAGTATATAACGTTATACGTTATATCGTAATAGTATATAACGTTATACGTTATATCGTAATGCTAGATAACGTTGTACGTTATATCGTAATAGTATATAACGTTACACGTTATATCGTAATAGTATATAACGTTATACGATGCATCGTAATAATGTATAACGTTACACGTTATATCGTAATAGTATATAACGTTATACGTTATATCGTAATGCTAGATAACGTTGTACGTTATATCGTAATAGTATATAACGTTATACGTTATATCGTAATAGTATATAACGTTATACGTTATATCGTAATAGTATATAACGTTATACGTTATATCGTAATGCTAGATGACGTTGTACGTTATATCGTAATAGTATATAACGTTATACGTTATATCGTAATAGTATATAACGTAATACGTCATAACATAATGCTACATAAAGTAATAAGATACATCGTAATAGTATATAACGTTATACGTTATATCGTAATACTATATAACGCTCTACGTTATATCGTAATGGTATATAACGTTATACGTTATATCGTAACACTATATAACGTTATAAGTTATATCGTAATAGTATATAACGTTATACGTTGCATCGTAATAATATATAACGTTACACGTTATATCGTAATAGTATATAACGTTATACGTTATATCGTAATAGTATATAACGTTATACGTTATATCGTAATAGTATATAACGTTATACGTTATATCGTAATAGTATATAACGTAATACGTCATAACATAATGCTACATAAAGTAATAAGATACATCGTAATAGTATATAACGTTATACGTTATATCGTAATACTATATAACGCTCTACGTTATATCGTAATGGTATATAACGTTATACGTTATATCGTAACACTATATAACGTTATAAGTTATATCGTAATAGTATATAACGTTATACGATGCATCGTAATAATGTATAACGTTACACGTTATATCGTAATATTATATAACGTTATTCGATGCATCGTAATACTATATAACGTTATACGTTATATCGTAATAGTATATGACGTTATACGTTATATCGTAATAGTATGTAACGTTATACATTATATCGTAATAGTATATAACGTTATACGTTATATCGTAATGCTAGATAACGTTGTACGTTATATCGTAATAGTATATAGCGTTATACGTTATATCGTAATAGTATATAACGTAATACGTTATAACATAATGCTACATAACGTTATAAGATATATCGTAATAGTATATAACGTTATACGTTATATCGTAATAGTATTTAACGTTATACGATGCATCGTAATAATATATAACGTTATACGTTATATCGTAATGGTATATAACGTTATACGTTATATCGTAATGGTATATAACGTTATCCGTTATATCGTAATAGTATATAACGTTATACGTTATATCGTAATAGTATATAACGTAATACGTCATAACATAATGCTACATAAAGTAATAAGATATATCGTAGTAGTGTGTAACGTTATATGTTATATCGTAATAGTATATAACGTTATACGTTATATCGTAATAGTATATGACGTTATCCGTTATATCGTAATAGTATATAACGTTATACGATGCATCGTAATAATGTATAACGTTATACGTTATATCGTAACATGATATAACGTTATAAGTTATATCGTAATAGTATATAACGTTATACGATGCATCGTAATAATGTATAACGTTACACGTTATATCGTAATAGTATATAACGTTATACGTTATATCGTAATGATAGATAACGTTGTACGTTATATCGTAATAGTATATAACGTTATACGTTATATCGTAATAGTATATAACGTTATACGTTATATCGTAATAGTATATAACGTTATACGTTATATCGTAATGCTAGATAACGTTGTACGTTATATCGTAATAGTATATAACGTTATACGTTATATCGTAATAGTATATAACGTTATACGTTATATCGTAATAGTATATAACGTTATACGTTATATCGTAATAGTATATAACGTTATACGTTATATCGTAATAGTATATAGCGTAATACGTCATAACATAATGCTACATAAAGTAATAAGATACATCGTAATAGTATATAACGTTATACGTTATATCGTAATAGTATACAACGTCATACGTTATAATGTAATAGTATACAACGTCATACGATATAACGCAACACTATAAAACACTATAATACGTTATACGTTATAACGTATTATTATATAACGTCATACGTTACAACGTAACCCTATATAACGTTATACGTTAAAACGCTATAGTATATAACGGTATATGTTATATCGTAATAGTATATAACGTTATAGGTTATATCGTAACAGTATATAACGTTATACGTTATATCGTAATAGTATATAACGTTATACGTTATATCGTAATAGTATATAACGTTATACGTTATGTCGTAATAGTATATGACGTTATCCGTTATATCGTAATAGTATATAACGTTGTACGATGCATCGTAATAATATATAACGTTATACGTTATATCGTAATAGTATATATCGTAATACGTTATAACATAATGCTACATAACGTAATAAGATATATCGTAATAGTATATAACGTTATACGTTATATCGTAATAGTATATAACGTTATACGTTATATCGTAATAGTATATAACGTTATACGTTATATCGTAATGCTAGATAACGTTGTACGTTATATCGTAATAGTATATAACGTTACACGTTATATCGTAATAGTATATAACGTTATACGATGCATCGTAATAATGTATAACGTTACACGTTATATCGTAATAGTATATAACGTTATACGTTATATCGTAATGCTAGATAACGTTGTACGTTATATCGTAATAGTATATAACGTTATACGTTATATCGTAATAGTATATAACGTTATACGTTATATCGTAATGCTACATAAAGTAATAAGATACATCGTAATAGTATATAACGTTATACGTTATATCGTAATACTATATAACGCTCTACGTTATATCGTAATAGTATATAACGTTATACGTTATATCGTAATAGTATATAACGTTATACGTTATATCGTAATGCTAGATGACGTTGTACGTTATATCGTAATAGTATATAACGTTATACGTTATATCGTAATAGTATATAACGTTATACGTTATATCGTAATAGTATATAACGTTATACGTTATATCGTAATAGTATATAACGTAATACGTCATAACATAATGCTACATAAAGTAATAAGATACATCGTAATAGTATATAACGTTATACGTTATATCGTAATACTATATAACGCTCTACGTTATATCGTAATGGTATATAACGTTATACGTTATATCGTAACACTATATAACGTTATAAGTTATATCGTAATAGTATATAACGTTATACGATGCATCGTAATAATGTATAACGTTACACGTTATATCGTAATAGTATATAACGTTATACGTTATATCGTAATACTATATAACGCTCTACGTTATATCGTAATGGTATATAACGTTATACGTTATATCGTAACACTATATAACGTTATAAGTTATATCGTAATAGTATATAACGTTATACGATGCATCGTAATAATGTATAACGTTACACGTTATATCGTAATAGTATATAACGTTATACGTTATATCGTAATGCTAGATAACGTTGTACGTTATATCGTAATAGTATATAACGTTATACGTTATATCGTAATAGTATATAACGTTATACGTTATATCGTAATAGTATATAACGTTATACGTTATATCGTAATGCTAGATAACGTTGTACGTTATATCGTAATAGTATATAACGTTATACGTTATATCGTAATAGTATATAACGTTATACGTTATATCGTAATAGTATATAACGTAATACGTCATAACATAATGCTACATAAAGTAATAAGATACATCGTAATATTATATAACGTTATACGTTATATCGTAATACTATATAACGCTCTACGTTATATCGTAATGGTATATAACGTTATACGTTATATCGTAACACTATATAACGTTATAAGTTATATCGTAATAGTATATAACGTTATACGATGCATCGTAATAATGTATAACGTTACACGTTATATCGTAATAGTATATAACGTTATACGTTATATCGTAATGCTAGATAACGTTGTACGTTATATCGTAATAGTATATAACGTTATACGTTATATCGTAATAGTATATAACGTTATACGTTATATCGTAATAGTATATAACGTTATACGTTATATCGTAATGCTAGATAACGTTGTACGTTATATCGTAATAGTATATAACGCTATACGTTATATCGTAATAGTATATAACGTTATACGTTATATCGTAATAGTATATAACGTTATACGTTATATCGTAATAGTATATAACGTAATACGTCATAACATAATGCTACATAAAGTAATAAGATACATCGTAATAGTATATAACGTTATACGTTATATCGTAATACTATATAACGCTCTACGTTATATCGTAATGGTATATAACGTTATACGTTATATCGTAACACTATATAACGTTATAAGTTATATCGTAATAGTATATAACGTTATACGATGCATCGTAATAATGTATAACGTTACACGTTATATCGTAATAGTATATAACGTTATACGTTATATCGTAATGCTAGATAACGTTGTACGTTATATCGTAATAGTATATAACGTTATACGTTATATCGTAATAGTATATAACGTTATACGATGCATCGTAATAATGTATAACGTTATACGTTATATCGTAACATGATATAACGTTATAAGTTATATCGTAATAGTATATAACGTTATACGATGCATCGTAATAATGTATAACGTTGCACGTTATATCGTAATAGTATATAACGTTATACGTTATATCGTAATGATAGATAACGTTGTACGTTATATCGTAATAGTATATAACGTTATACGTTATATCGTAATAGTATATAACGTTATACGTTATATCGTAATAGTATATAACGTTATACGTTATATCGTAATGCTAGATAACGTTGTACGCTATATCGTAATAGTATATAACGTTATACGTTATATCGTAATAGTATATAACGTTATACGTTATATCGTAATAGTATATAGCGTAATACGTCATAACATAATGCTACATAAAGTAATAAGATACATCGTAATAGTATATAACGTTATACGTTATATCGTAATAGTATATAACGTTATACGTTATATCGTAATAGTATATATCGTAATACGTTATAACATAATGCTACATAACGTAATAAGATATATCGTAATAGTATATAACGTTATACGTTATATCGTAATAGTATATAACGTTATACGTTATATCGTAATAGTATATAACGTTATACGTTATATCGTAATGCTAGATAACGTTGTACGTTATATCGTAATAGTATATAACGTTACACGTTATATCGTAATAGTATATAACGTTATACGATGCATCGTAATAATGTATAACGTTACACGTTATATCGTAATAGTATATAACGTTATACGTTATATCGTAATGCTAGATAACGTTGTACGTTATATCGTAATAGTATATAACGTTATACGTTATATCGTAATAGTATATAACGTTATACGTTATATCGTAATAGTATATAACGTTATACGTTATATCGTAATAGTATATAACGTTATACGTTATATCGTAATGCTAGATGACGTTGTACGTTATATCGTAATAGTATATAACGTTATACGTTATATCGTAATAGTATATAACGTTATACGTTATATCGTAATAGTATATAACGTTATACGTTATATCGTAATAGTATATAACGTAATACGTCATAACATAATGCTACATAAAGTAATAAGATACATCGTAATAGTATATAACGTTATACGTTATATCGTAATACTATATAACGCTCTACGTTATATCGTAATGGTATATAACGTTATACGTTATATCGTAACACTATATAACGTTATAAGTTATATCGTAATAGTATATAACGTTATACGATGCATCGTAATAATGTATAACGTTACACGTTATATCGTAATAGTATATAACGTTATACGTTATATCGTAATACTATATAACGCTCTACGTTATATCGTAATGGTATATAACGTTATACGTTATATCGTAACACTATATAACGTTATAAGTTATATCGTAATAGTATATAACGTTATATGATGCATCGCAATAATGTATAACGTTACACGTTATATCGTAATAGTATATAACGTTATACGTTATATCGTAATGCTAGATAACGTTGTACGTTATATCGTAATAGTATATAACGTTATACGTTATATCGTAATAGTATATAACGTTATACGTTATATCGTAATGCTAGATAACGTTGTACGTTATATCGTAATAGTATATAGCGTTATACGTTATATCGTAATAGTATATAACGTAATACGTTATAACATAATGCTACATAACGTTATAAGATATATCGTAATAGTATATAACGTTATACGTTATATCGTAATAGTATTTAACGTTATACGATGCATCGTAATAATATATAACGTTATACGTTATATCGTAATAGTATATGACGTTATACGTTATATCGTAATAGTATGTAACGTTATACATTATATCGTAATAGTATATAACGTTATACGTTATATCGTAATGCTAGATAACGTTATACGTTATATCGTAATGCTAGATAACGTTGTACGTTATATCGTAATAGTATATAACGTTACACGTTATATCGTAATAGTATATAACGTTATACGATGCATCGTAATAATGTATAACGTTACACGTTATATCGTAATAGTATATAACGTTATACGTTATATCGTAATGCTAGATAACGTTGTACGTTATATCGTAATAGTATATAACGTTATACGTTATATCGTAATAGTATATAACGTTATACGTTATATCGTAATAGTATATAACGTAATACGTCATAACATAATGCTACATAAAGTAATAAGATACATCGTAATAGTATATAACGTTATACGTTATATCGTAATACTATATAACGCTCTACGTTATATCGTAATGGTATATAACGTTATACGTTATATCGTAACACTATATAACGTTATAAGTTATATCGTAATAGTATATAACGTTATACGATGCATCGTAATAATGTATAACGTTACACGTTATATCGTAATAGTATATAACGTTATACGTTATATCGTAATGCTAGATAACGTTGTACGTTATATCGTAATAGTATATAACGTTATACGTTATATCGTAATAGTATATAACGTTATACGATGCATCGTAATAATGTATAACGTTATACGTTATATCGTAACATGATATAACGTTATAAGTTATATCGTAATAGTATATAACGTTATACGATGCATCGTAATAATGTATAACGTTACACGTTATATCGTAATAGTATATAACGTTATACGTTATATCGTAATGATAGATAACGTTGTACGTTATATCGTAATAGTATATAACGTTATACGTTATATCGTAATAGTATATAACGTTATACGTTATATCGTAATAGTATATAACGTTATACGTTATATCGTAATGCTAGATAACGTTGTACGCTATATCGTAATAGTATATAACGTTATACGTTATATCGTAATAGTATATAACGTTATACGTTATATCGTAATAGTATATAACGTTATACGTTATATCGTAATAGTATATAGCGTAATACGTCATAACATAATGCTACATAAAGTAATAAGATACATCGTAATAGTATATAACGTTATACGTTATATCGTAATAGTATATAACGTTATACGTTATATCGTAATAGTATATATCGTAATACGTTATAACATAATGCTACATAACGTAATAAGATATATCGTAATAGTATATAACGTTATACGTTATATCGTAATAGTATATAACGTTATACGTTATATCGTAATAGTATATAACGTTATACGTTATATCGTAATGCTAGATAACGTTGTACGTTATATCGTAATAGTATATAACGTTACACGTTATATCGTAATAGTATATAACGTTATACGATGCATCGTAATAATGTATAACGTTACACGTTATATCGTAATAGTATATAACGTTATACGTTATATCGTAATGCTAGATAACGTTGTACGTTATATCGTAATAGTATATAACGTTATACGTTATATCGTAATAGTATATAACGTTATACGTTATATCGTAATAGTATATAACGTTATACGTTATATCGTAATAGTATATAACGTTATACGTTATATCGTAATAGTATATAACGTTATACGTTATATCGTAATGCTAGATGACGTTGTACGTTATATCGTAATAGTATATAACGTTATACGTTATATCGTAATAGTATATAACGTTATACGTTATATCGTAATAGTATATAACGTTATACGTTATATCGTAATAGTATATAACGTTATACGTTATATCGTAATAGTATATAACGTAATACGTCATAACATAGTGCTACATAAAGTAATAAGATACATCGTAATAGTATATAACGTTATACGTTATATCGTAATACTATATAACGCTCTACGTTATATCGTAATGGTATATAACGTTATACGTTATATCGTAACACTATATAACGTTATAAGTTATATCGTAATAGTATATAACGTTATACGATGCATCGTAATAATGTATAACGTTACACGTTATATCGTAATAGTATATAACGTTATACGTTATATCGTAATACTATATAACGCTCTACGTTATATCGTAATGGTATATAACGTTATACGTTATATCGTAACACTATATAACGTTATAAGATATATCGTAATAGTATATAACGTTATACGATGCATCGTAATAATGTATAACGTTACACGTTATATCGTAATAGTATATAACGTTATACGTTATATCGTAATGCTAGATAACGTTGTACGTTATATCGTAATAGTATATAACGTTATACGTTATATCGTAATAGTATATAACGTTATACGTTATATCGTAATGCTAGATAACGTTGTACGTTATATCGTAATAGTATATAACGTTATACGTTATATCGTAATAGTATATAACGTTATACGTTATATCGTAATAGTATATAACGTAATACGTCATAACATAATGCTACATAAAGTAATAAGATACATCGTAATAGTATATAACGTTATACGTTATATCGTAATACTATATAACGCTCTACGTTATATCGTAATGGTATATAACGTTATACGTTATATCGTAACACTATATAACGTTATAAGTTATATCGTAATAGTATATAACGTTATACGATGCATCGTAATAATGTATAACGTTACACGTTATATCGTAATAGTATATAACGTTATACGTTATATCGTAATGCTAGATAACGTTGTACGTTATATCGTAATAGTATATAACGTTATACGTTATATCGTAATAGTATATAACGTTATACGTTATATCGTAATGCTACATAAAGTAATAAGATACATCGTAATAGTATATAACGTTATACGTTATATCGTAATGCTAGATAACGTTGTACGTTATAACGTAACACTATATAACGTTATACGTTATAACGTAATACTATATGACGTTATATGTTATAACACAACACTATAAAACGTTATACGTCATAACGTATTATTATATAACGTCATACGTTACAACGTAACACTATATAACGTTATGCGTTATATCGTAACACCATATAACGTTATATGCTATAACGTAATTGCATATAACGTCATAAGTTATAACGTAACACTATATAACGTTATACGTTATAACGTAATAGTATACAACGTCATACGTTATAATGTAATAGTATACAACGTCATACGATATAACGCAACACTATAAAACACTATAATACGTTATACGTTATAACGTATTATTATATAACGTCATACGTTACAACGTAACCCTATATAACGTTATACGTTAAAACGCTATAGTATATAACGGTATATGTTATATCGTAATAGTATATAACGTTATAGGTTATATCGTAACAGTATATAACGTTATACGTTATATCGTAATAGTATATAACGTTATACGTTATATCGTAATAGTATATAACGTTATACGTTATGTCGTAATAGTATATGACGTTATCCGTTATATCGTAATAGTATATAACGTTGTACGATGCATCGTAATAATATATAACGTTATACGTTATATCGTAATAGTATATATCGTAATACGTTATAACATAATGCTACATAACGTAATAAGATATATCGTAATAGTATATAACGTTATACGTTATATCGTAATAGTATATAACGTTATACGTTATATCGTAATAGTATATAACGTTATACGTTATATCGTAATGCTAGATAACGTTGTACGTTATATCGTAATAGTATATAACGTTACACGTTATATCGTAATAGTATATAACGTTATACGATGCATCGTAATAATGTATAACGTTACACGTTATATCGTAATAGTATATAACGTTATACGTTATATCGTAATGCTAGATAACGTTGTACGTTATATCGTAATAGTATATAACGTTATACGTTATATCGTAATAGTATATAACGTTATACGTTATATCGTAATGCTACATAAAGTAATAAGATACATCGTAATAGTATATAACGTTATACGTTATATCGTAATACTATATAACGCTCTACGTTATATCGTAATAGTATATAACGTTATACGTTATATCGTAATAGTATATAACGTTATACGTTATATCGTAATGCTAGATGACGTTGTACGTTATATCGTAATAGTATATAACGTTATACGTTATATCGTAATAGTATATAACGTTATACGTTATATCGTAATAGTATATAACGTTATACGTTATATCGTAATAGTATATAACGTAATACGTCATAACATAATGCTACATAAAGTAATAAGATACATCGTAATAGTATATAACGTTATACGTTATATCGTAATACTATATAACGCTCTACGTTATATCGTAATGGTATATAACGTTATACGTTATATCGTAACACTATATAACGTTATAAGTTATATCGTAATAGTATATAACGTTATACGATGCATCGTAATAATGTATAACGTTACACGTTATATCGTAATAGTATATAACGTTATACGTTATATCGTAATACTATATAACGCTCTACGTTATATCGTAACACTATATAACGTTATAAGTTATATCGTAATAGTATATAACGTTATACGATGCATCGTAATAGTATATAACGTTATACGATGCATCGTAATAATGTATAACGTTACACGTTATATCGTAATAGTATATAACGTTATACGTTATATCGTAATGCTAGATAACGTTGTACGTTATATCGTAATAGTATATAACGTTATACGTTATATCGTAATAGTATATAACGTTATACGTTATATCGTAATAGTATATAACGTTATACGTTATATCGTAATAGTATATAACGTAATACGTCATAACATAATGCTACATAAAGTAATAAGATACATCGTAATAGTATATAACGTTATACGTTATATCGTAATACTATATAACGCTCTACGTTATATCGTAATGGTATATAACGTTATACGTTATATCGTAACACTATATAACGTTATAAGTTATATCGTAATAGTATATAACGTTATACGATGCATCGTAATAATGTATAACGTTACACGTTATATCGTAATAGTATATAACGTTATACGTTATATCGTAATGCTAGATAACGTTGTACGTTATATCGTAATAGTATATAACGTTATACGTTATATCGTAATAGTATATAACGTTATACGATGCATCGTAATAATGTATAACGTTATACGTTATATCGTAACATGATATAACGTTATAAGTTATATCGTAATAGTATATAACGTTATACGATGCATCGTAATAATGTATAACGTTACACGTTATATCGTAATAGTATATAACGTTATACGTTATATCGTAATGATAGATAACGTTGTACGTTATATCGTAATAGTATATAACGTTATACGTTATATCGTAATAGTATATAACGTTATACGTTATATCGTAATAGTATATAACGTTATACGTTATATCGTAATGCTAGATAACGTTGTACGCTATATCGTAATAGTATATAACGTTATACGTTATATCGTAATAGTATATAACGTTATACGTTATATCGTAATAGTATATAACGTTATACGTTATATCGTAATAGTATATAGCGTAATACGTCATAACATAATGCTACATAAAGTAATAAGATACATCGTAATAGTATATAACGTTATACGTTATATCGTAATAGTATATAACGTTATACGTTATATCGTAATAGTATATATCGTAATACGTTATAACATAATGCTACATAACGTAATAAGATATATCGTAATAGTATATAACGTTATACGTTATATCGTAATAGTATATAACGTTATACGTTATATCGTAATAGTATATAACGTTATACGTTATATCGTAATGCTAGATAACGTTGTACGTTATATCGTAATAGTATATAACGTTACACGTTATATCGTAATAGTATATAACGTTATACGATGCATCGTAATAATGTATAACGTTACACGTTATATCGTAATAGTATATAACGTTATACGTTATATCGTAATGCTAGATAACGTTGTACGTTATATCGTAATAGTATATAACGTTATACGTTATATCGTAATAGTATATAACGTTATACGTTATATCGTAATAGTATATAACGTTATACGTTATATCGTAATAGTATATAACGTTATACGTTATATCGTAATGCTAGATGACGTTGTACGTTATATCGTAATAGTATATAACGTTATACGTTATATCGTAATAGTATATAACGTTATACGTTATATCGTAATAGTATATAACGTTATACGTTATATCGTAATGCTAGATAACGTTGTACGTTATATCGTAATAGTATATAACGTTATACGTTATATCGTAATAGTATATAACGTTATACGATGCATCGTAATAATGTATAACGTTACACGTTATATCGTAATAGTATATAACGTTATACGTTATATCGTAATGCTAGATAACGTTGTACGTTATATCGTAATAGTATATAACGTTATACGTTATATCGTAATAGTATATAACGTTATACGTTATATCGTAATAGTATATAACGTTATACGTTATATCGTAATAGTATATAACGTTATACGTTATATCGTAATGCTAGATGACGTTGTACGTTATATCGTAATAGTATATAACGTTATACGTTATATCGTAATAGTATATAACGTTACACGTTATATCGTAATAGTATATAACGTTATACGATGCATCGTAATAATGTATAACGTTACACGTTATATCGTAATAGTATATAACGTTATACGTTATATCGTAATGCTAGATAACGTTGTACGTTATATCGTAATAGTATATAACGTTATACGTTATATCGTAATAGTATATAACGTTATACGTTATATCGTAATAGTATATAACGTTATACGTTATATCGTAATAGTATATAACGTTATACGTTATATCGTAATGCTAGATGACGTTGTACGTTATATCGGAATAGTATATAACGTTATACGTTATATCGTAATAGTATATAACGTTATACGTTATATCGTAATAGTATATAACGTTATACGTTATATCGTAATAGTATATAACGTTATACGTTATATCGTAATAGTATATAACGTAATACGTCATAACATAGTGCTACATAGAGTAATAAGATACATCGTAATAGTATATAACGTTATACGTTATATCGTAATACTATATAACGCTCTACGTTATATCGTAATGGTATATAACGTTATACGTTATATCGTAACACTATATAACGTTATAAGTTATATCGTAATAGTATATAACGTTATACGATGCATCGTAATAATGTATAACGTTACACGTTATATCGTAATAGTATATAACGTTATACGTTATATCGTAATACTATATAACGCTCTACGTTATATCGTAATGGTATATAACGTTATACGTTATATCGTAACACTATATAACGTTATAAGTTATATCGTAATAGTATATAACGTTATACGATGCATCGTAATAATGTATAACGTTACACGTTATATCGTAATAGTATATAACGTTATACGTTATATCGTAATGCTAGATAACGTTGTACGTTATATCGTAATAGTATATAACGTTATACGTTATATCGTAATAGTATATAACGTTATACGTTATATCGTAATGCTAGATAACGTTGTACGTTATATCGTAATAGTATATAACGTTATACGTTATATCGTAATAGTATATAACGTTATACGTTATATCGTAATAGTATATAACGTAATACGTCATAACATAATGCTACATAAAGTAATAAGATACATCGTAATAGTATATAACGTTATACGTTATATCGTAATACTATATAACGCTCTACGTTATATCGTAATGGTATATAACGTTATACGTTATATCGTAACACTATATAACGTTATAAGTTATATCGTAATAGTATATAACGTTATACGATGCATCGTAATAATGTATAACGTTACACGTTATATCGTAATAGTATATAACGTTATACGTTATATCGTAATGCTAGATAACGTTGTACGTTATATCGTAATAGTATATAACGTTATACGTTATATCGTAATAGTATATAACGTTATACGTTATATCGTAATAGTATATAACGTTATACGTTATATCGTAATGCTAGATAACGTTGTACGTTATATCGTAATAGTATATAACGTTATACGTTATATCGTAATAGTATATAACGTTATACGTTATATCGTAATAGTATATAACGTTATACGTTATATCGTAATAGTATATAACGTAATACGTCATAACATAATGCTACATAAAGTAATAAGATACATCGTAATAGTATATAACGTTATACGTTATATCGTAATAGTATATAACGTTATACGATGCATCGTAATAATGTATAACGTTACACGTTATATCGTAATAGTATATAACGTTATACGTTATATCGTAATACTATATAACGCTCTACGTTATATCGTAATGGTATATAACGTTATACGTTATATCGTAACACTATATAACGTTATACGTTATATCGTAATAGTATATAACGTTATACGTTATATCGTAATAGTATATAACGCTATACGTTATATCGTAATAGTATATAACGTTATACGTTATATCGTAACACTATATAACGTTATAAGTTATATCGTAATAGTATATAACGTTATACGATGCATCGTAATAATGTATAACGTTACACGTTATATCGTAATAGTATATAACGTTATACGTTATATCGTAATAGTATATAACGTTATACGTTATATCGTAATAGTATATAACGTAATACGTCATAACATAATGCTACATAAAGTAATAAGATACATCGTAATAGTATATAACGTTATACGTTATATCGTAATACTATATAACGCTCTACGTTATATCGTAATGGTATATAACGTTATACGTTATATCGTAACACTATATAACGTTATAAGTTATATCGTAATAGTATATAACGTTATACGATGCATCGTAATAATGTATAACGTTACACGTTATATCGTAATAGTATATAACGTTATACGTTATATCGTAATGCTAGATAACGTTGTACGTTATATCGTAATAGTATATAACGTTATACGTTATATCGTAATAGTATATAACGTTATACGATGCATGGTAATAATGTATAACGTTATACGTTATATCGTAACATGATATAACGTTATAAGTTATATCGTAATAGTATATAACGTTATACGATGCATCGTAATAATGTATAACGTTACACGTTATATCGTAATAGTATATAACGTTATACGTTATATCGTAATGCTAGATAACGTTGTACGTTATATCGTAATAGTATATAACGTTATACGTTATATCGTAATAGTATATAACGTTATACGTTATATCGTAATAGTATATAACGCTATACGTTATATCGTAATGGTATATAACGTTATACGTTATATCGTAACACTATATAACGTTATAAGTTATATCGTAATAGTATATAACGTTATACGATGCATCGTAATAATGTATAACGTTACACGTTATATCGTAATAGTATATAACGTTATACGTTATATCGTAATGCTAGATAACGTTGTACGTTATATCGTAATAGTATATAACGTTATACGTTATATCGTAATAGTATATAACGTTATACGTTATATCGTAATAGTATATAACGTTATACGTTATATCGTAATGCTAGATAACGTTGTACGTTATATCGTAATAGTATATAACGTTATACGCTATATCGTAATAGTATATAACGTTATACGTTATATCGTAATAGTATATAACGTTATACGTTATATCGTAATAGTATATAACGTAATACGTCATAACATAATGCTACATAAAGTAATAAGATACATCGTAATAGTATATAACGTTATACGTTATATCGTAATACTATATAACGCTCTACGTTATATCGTAATGGTATATAACGTAATACGTTATATCGTAACACTATATAACGTTATAAGTTATATCGTAATAGTATATAACGTTATACGATGCATCGTAATAATGTATAACGTTACACGTTATATCGTAATAGTATATAACGTTATACGTTATATCGTAATGCTAGATAACGTTGTACGTTATATCGTAATAGTATATAACGTTATACGTTATATCGTAATAGTATATAACGTTATACGATGCATCGTAATAATGTATAACGTTATACGTTATATCGTAACATGATATAACGTTATAAGTTATATCGTAATAGTATATAACGTTATACGATGCATCGTAATAATGTATAACGTTACACGTTATATCGTAATAGTATATAACGTTATACGTTATATCGTAATGATAGATAACGTTGTACGTTATATCGTAATAGTATATAACGTTATACGTTATATCGTAATAGTATATAACGTTATACGTTATATCGTAATAGTATATAACGTTATACGTTATATCGTAATGCTAGATAACGTTGTACGCTATATCGTAATAGTATATAACGTTATACGTTATATCGTAATAGTATATAACGTTATACGTTATATCGTAATAGTATATAACGTTATACGTTATATCGTAATAGTATATAGCGTAATACGTCATAACATAATGCTACATAAAGTAATAAGATACATCGTAATAGTATATAACGTTATACGTTATATCGTAATACTATATAACGCTCTACGTTATATCGTAATGGTATATAACGTTATACGTTATATCGTAACACTATATAACGTTATAAGTTATATCGTAATAGTATATAACGTTATACGATGCATCGTAATACTATATAACGTTATACGTTATATCGTAATATTATATAACGTTATACGTTATATGGTAATAGTATATAACGTTATACGTTTTATCGTAATAGTATATAACGTTATACGTTTTATCGTAATAGTATATAACGTTATACGTTATATCGTAATAGTATATAACGTTATACGTTATATCGTAATAGTATATGACGTTATCCGTTATATCGTAATAGTATATAACGTTATACGATGCATCGTAATAATATATAACGTTATCCGTTATATCGTAATAGTATATAACGTTATACGATGCATCGTAATAATATATAACGTTATACGTTATATCGTAATAGTATATAACGTAATACGTTATAACATAATGCTACATAACGTAATAAGATATATCGTAATAGTATATAACGTTATACGTTATATCCTCATACTATATAACGTTATACGTTATATCGTAATAGTATATAACGTTATACGTTATATCGTAATAGTATATAACGTAATACGTCATAACATAATAGTACATAAAGTAATAAGATACATCGTAATAGTATATAACGTTATACGTTATATCGTAATACTATATAACGCTCTACGTTATATCGTAATAGTATATAACGTTATACGTTATATCGTAATGCTAGATAACGTTGTACGTTATATCGTAATAGTATATAACGTTATACGTTATATCGTAATAGTATATAACGTTATACGTTATATCGTAATAGTATATAACGTTATACGTTATATCGTAATAGTATATAACGTTATACGTTATATCGTAATACTAGATAACGTTGTACGTTATATCGTAATACTAGATAACGTTGTACGTTATATCGTAATAGTATATAACGTTATTCGTTATATCGTAATAGTATATAACGTTATACGTTATATCGTAATAGTATATAACGTAATACGTCATAACATAATGCTACATAAAGTAATAAGATACATCGTAATAGTATATAACGTTATACGTTATATCGTAATACTATATAACGCTCTACGTTATATCGTAATGGTATATAACGTTATACGTTATATCGTAACATGATATAACGTTATAAGTTATATCGTAATAGTATATAACGTTATACGATGCATCGTAATAATGTATAACGTTACACGTTATATCGTAATAGTATATAACGTTATACGTTATATCGTAATGCTAGATAACGTTGTACGTTATATCGTAATAGTATATAACGTTATACGTTATATCGTAATAGTATATAACGTTATACGTTATATCGTAATAGTATATAACGTTATACGTTATATCGTAATAGTATATAACGTTATACGTTATATCGTAATACTAGATAACGTTGTACGTTATATCGTAATAGTATATAACGTTATACGTTATATCGTAATAGTATATAACGTAATACGTCATAACATAATGCTACATAAAGTAATAAGATACATCGTAATAGTATATAACGTTATACGTTATATCGTAATGCTAGATAACGTTGTACGTTATATCGTAATAGTATATAACGTTATACGTTATATCGTAATAGTATATAACGTTATACGTTATATCGTAATAGTATATAACGTTATACGTTATATCGTAATAGTATATAACGTAATACGTCATAACATAATGCTACATAAAGTAATAAGATACATCGTAATAGTATATAACGTTATACGTTATATCGTAATACTATATAACGCTCTACGTTATATCGTAATGGTATATAACGTTATACGTTATATCGTAACACTATATAACGTTATAAGTTATATCGTAATAGTATATAACGTTATACGATGCATCGTAATAATGTATAACGTTACACGTTATATCGTAATAGTATGTAACGTTATACGTTATATCGTAATGCTAGATAACGTTGTACGTTATATCGTAATAGTATATAACGTTATACGTTATATCGTAATAGTATATAACGTTATACGATGCATCGTAATAATGTATAACGTTATACGTTATATCGTAACATGATATAACGTTATAAGTTATATCGTAATAGTATATAACGTTATACGATGCATCGTAATAATGTATAACGTTACACGTTATATCGTAATAGTATATAACGTTATACGTTATATCGTAATGATAGATAACGTTGTACGTTATATCGTAATAGTATATAACGTTATACGTTATATCGTAATAGTATATAACGTTATACGTTATATCGTAATAGTATATAACGTTATACGTTATATCGTAATGCTAGATAACGATGTACGTTATATCGTAATAGTATATAACGTTATACGTTATATCGTAATAGTATATAACGTTATACGTTATATCGTAATAGTATATAACGTTATACGTTATATCGTAATAGTATATAACGTAATACGTCATAACATAATGCTACATAAAGTAATAAGATACATCGTAATAGTATATAACGTTATACGTTATATCGTAATACTATATAACGCTCTACGTTATATCGTAATGGTATATAACGTTATACGTTATATCGTAATAGTATATAACGTTATACGTTATATCGTAATAGTATATAACGTTATACGTTATATCGTAATAGCATATAACGTAATACGTCATAACATAATGCTACATAAAGTAATAAGATACATCGTAATAGTATATAACGTTATACGTTATATCGTAATACTATATAACGCTCTACGTTATATCGTAATGGTATATAACGTTATACGTTTTATCGTAATAGTATATAACGTTATACGTTATATCGTAATAGTATATAACGTTATACGTTATATCGTAATAGTATATGACGTTATCCGTTATATCGTAATAGTATATAACGTTATACGATGCATCGTAATAATATATAACGTTATCCGTTATATCGTAATAGTATATAACGTTATACGATGCATCGTAATAATATATAACGTTATACGTTATATCGTAATAGTATATAACGTAATACGTTATAACATAATGCTACATAACGTAATAAGATATATCGTAATAGTATATAACGTTATACGTTATATCCTCATACTATATAACGTTATACGTTATATCGTAATAGTATATAACGTTATACGTTATATCGTAATAGTATATAACGTAATACGTCATAACATAATAGTACATAAAGTAATAAGATACATCGTAATAGTATATAACGTTATACGTTATATCGTAATACTATATAACGCTCTACGTTATATCGTAATAGTATATAACGTTATACGTTATATCGTAATGCTAGATAACGTTGTACGTTATATCGTAATAGTATATAACGTTATACGTTATATCGTAATAGTATATAACGTTATACGTTATATCGTAATAGTATATAACGTTATACGTTATATCGTAATAGTATATAACGTTATACGTTATATCGTAATACTAGATAACGTTGTACGTTATATCGTAATACTAGATAACGTTGTACGTTATATCGTAATAGTATATAACGTTATTCGTTATATCGTAATAGTATATAACGTTATACGTTATATCGTAATAGTATATAACGTAATACGTCATAACATAATGCTACATAAAGTAATAAGATACATCGTAATAGTATATAACGTTATACGTTATATCGTAATAGTATATAACGCTCTACGTTATATCGTAATGGTATATAACGTTATACGTTATATCGTAACATGATATAACGTTATAAGTTATATCGTAATAGTATATAACGTTATACGATGCATCGTAATAATGTATAACGTTACACGTTATATCGTAATAGTATATAACGTTATACGTTATATCGTAATGCTAGATAACGTTGTACGTTATATCGTAATAGTATATAACGTTATACGTTATATCGTAATAGTATATAACGTTATACGTTATATCGTAATAGTATATAACGTTATACGTTATATCGTAATAGTATATAACGTTATACGTTATATCGTAATACTAGATAACGTTGTACGTTATATCGTAATAGTATATAACGTTATACGTTATATCGTAATAGTATATAACGTAATACGTCATAACATAATGCTACATAAAGTAATAAGATACATCGTAATAGTATATAACGTTATACGTTATATCGTAATGCTAGATAACGTTGTACGTTATATCGTAATAGTATATAACGTTATACGTTATATCGTAATAGTATATAACGTTATACGTTATATCGTAATAGTATATAACGTTATACGTTATATCGTAATAGTATATAACGTAATACGTCATAACATAATGCTACATAAAGTAATAAGATACATCGTAATAGTATATAACGTTATACGTTATATCGTAATACTATATAACGCTCTACGTTATATCGTAATGGTATATAACGTTATACGTTATATCGTAACACTATATAACGTTGTAAGTTATATCGTAATAGTATATAACGTTATACGATGCATCGTAATAATGTATAACGTTATACGTTATATCGTAACATGATATAACGTTATAAGTTATATCGTAATAGTATATAACGTTATACGATGCATCGTAATAATGTATAACGTTACACGTTATATCGTAATAGTATATAACGTTATACGTTATATCGTAATGATAGATAACGTTGTACGTTATATCGTAATAGTATATAACGTTATACGTTATATCGTAATAGTATATAACGTTATACGTTATATCGTAATAGTATATAACGTTATACGTTATATCGTAATGCTAGATAACGTTGTACGTTATATCGTAATAGTATATAACGTTATACGTTATATCGTAATAGTATATAACGTTATACGTTATATCGTAATAGTATATAACGTTATACGTTATATCGTAATAGTATATAACGTAATACGTCATAACATAATGCTACATAAAGTAATAAGATACATCGTAATAGTATATAACGTTATACGTTATATCGTAATACTATATAACGCTCTACGTTATATCGTAATGGTATATAACGTTATACGTTATATCGTAATAGTATATAACGTTATACGTTATATCGTAATAGTATATAACGTTATACGTTATATCGTAATAGTATATAACGTAATACGTCATAACATAATGCTACATAAAGTAATAAGATACATCGTAATAGTATATAACGTTATACGTTATATCGTAATACTATATAACGCTCTACGTTATATCGTAATGGTATATAACGTTATACGTTATATCGTAACACTATATAACGTTATAAGTTATATCGTAATAGTATATAACGTTATACGATGCATCGTAATAATGTATAACGTTACACGTTATATCGTAATAGTATATAACGTTATACGTTATATCGTAATGCTAGATAACGTTGTACGTTATATCGTAATAGTATATAACGTTATACGTTATATCGTAATAGTATATAACGTTATACGATGCATCGTAATAATGTATAACGTTATACGTTATATCGTAACATGATATAACGTTATAAGTTATATCGTAATAGTATATAACGTTATACGATGCATCGTAATAATGTATAACGTTACACGTTATATCGTAATAGTATATAACGTTATACGTTATATCGTAATGATAGATAACGTTGTACGTTATATCGTAATAGTATATAACGTTATACGTTATATCGTAATAGTATATAACGTTATACGTTATATCGTAATAGTATATAGCGTAATACGTCATAACATAATGCTACATAAAGTAATAAGATACATCGTAATAGTATATCACGTTATACGATGCATCGTAATAATGTATAACGTTACACGTTATATCGTAATAGTATATAACGTTATACGATGCATCGTAATAATATATAACGTTATACGTTATATCGTAATGGTATATAACGTTATCCGTTATATCGTCATAGTATGTAACGTTATACGTTATATCGCAATATTATATAACGTTATTCGATGCATCGTAATACTATATAACGTTATACGTTATATCGTAATATTATATAACGTTATACGTTATATGGTAATAGTATATAACGTTATACGTTTTATCGTAATAGTATATAACGTTATACGTTATATCGTAATAGTATATAACGTTATACGTTATATCGTAATAGTATATGACGTTATCCGTTATATCGTAATAGTATATAACGTTATACGATGCATCGTAATAATATATAACGTTATCCGTTATATCGTAATAGTATATAACGTTATACGATGCATCGTAATAATATATAACGTTATACGTTATATCGTAATAGTATATAACGTAATACGTTATAACATAATGCTACATAACGTAATAAGATATATCGTAATAGTATATAACGTTATACGTTATATCCTCATACTATATAACGTTATACGTTATATCGTAATAGTATATAACGTTATACGTTATATCGTAATAGTATATAACGTAATACGTCATAACATAATAGTACATAAAGTAATAAGATACATCGTAATAGTATATAACGTTATACGTTATATCGTAATACTATATAACGCTCTACGTTATATCGTAATGGTATATAACGTTATACGTTATATCGTAACATGATATAACGTTATAAGTTATATCGTAATAGTATATAACGTTATACGATGCATCGTAATAATGTATAACGTTACACGTTATATCGTAATAGTATATAACGTTATACGTTATATCGTAATGCTAGATAACGTTGTACGTTATATCGTAATAGTATATAACGTTATACGTTATATCGTAATAGTATATAACGTTATACGTTATATCGTAATAGTATATAACGTTATACGTTATATCGTAATAGTATATAACGTTATACGTTATATCGTAATACTAGATAACGTTGTACGTTATATCGTAATAGTATATAACGTTATACGTTATATCGTAATAGTATATAACGTAATACGTCATAACATAATGCTACATAAAGTAATAAGATACATCGTAATAGTATATAACGTTATACGTTATATCGTAATACTATATAACGCTCTACGTTATATCGTAATGGTATATAACGTTATACGTTATATCGTAACACTATATAACGTTATAAGTTATATCGTAATAGTATGTAACGCTATACATTATATCGTAATAGTATATAACGTTATACGTTATATCGTAATGCTAGATAACGTTGTACGTTATATCGTAATAGTATATAACGTTATACGTTATATCGTAATAGTATATAACGTTATACGTTATATCGTAATAGTATATAACGTTATACGTTATATCGTAATAGTATATAACGTTATACGTTATATCGTAATGCTAGATAACGTTGTACGTTATATCGTAATAGTATATAACGTTACACGTTATATCGTAATAGTATATAACGTTATACGTTATATCGTAATGCTAGATAACGTTGTACGTTATATCGTAATAGTATATAACGTTATACGTTATATCGTAATAGTATATAACGTTATACGTTATATCGTAATAGTATATAACGTTATACGTTATATCGTAATAGTATATAACGTTATACGTTATATCGTAATGCTAGATAACGTTGTACGTTATATCGTAATAGTATATAACGTTATACGTTATAGCGTAATAGTATATAACGTTATACGTTATATCGTAATAGTATATAACGTTATACGTTATATCGTAATAGTATATAGCGTAATACGTCATAACATAATGCTACATAAAGTAATAAGATACATCGTAATAGTATATAACGTTATACGTTATATCGTAATACTATATAACGCTCTACGTTATATCGTAATGGTATATAACGTTATACGTTATATCGTAACACTATATAACGTTATAAGTTATATCGTAATAGTATATAACGTTATACGATGCATCGTAATAATATATAACGTTATACGTTATATCGTAATGGTATATAACGTTATCCGTTATATCGTCATAGTATGTAACGTTATACGTTATATCGCAATATTATATAACGTTATTCGATGCATCGTAATACTATATAACGTTATACGTTATATCGTAATATTATATAACGTTATACGTTATATCGTAATAGTATATGACGTTATCCGTTATATCGTAATAGTATATAACGTTATACGATGCATCGTAATAATATATAACGTTATCCGTTATATCGTAATAGTATATAACGTTATACGATGCATCGTAATAATATATAACGTTATACGTTATATCGTAATAGTATATAACGTAATACGTTATAACATAATGCTACATAACGTAATAAGATATATCGTAATAGTATATAACGTTATACGTTATATCCTCATACTATATAACGTTATACGTTATATCGTAATAGTATATAACGTTATACGTTATATCGTAATAGTATATAACGTAATACGTCATAACATAATAGTACATAAAGTAATAAGATACATCGTAATATTATATAACGTTATACGTTATATCGTAATACTATATAACGCTCTACGTTATATCGTAATGGTATATAACGTTATACGTTATATCGTAACATGATATAACGTTATAAGTTATATCGTAATAGTATATAAAGTTATACGATGAATCGTAATAATGTATAATGTTACACGTTATATCGTAATAGTATATAACGTTATACGTTATATCGTAATGCTAGATAACGTTGTACGTTATATCGTAATAGTATATATCGTTATACGTTATATCGTAATAGTATATAACGTTATACGTTATATCGTAATAGTATATAACGTTATACGTTATATCGTAATAGTATATAACGTTATACGTTATATCGTAATACTAGATAACGTTGTACGTTATATCGTAATAGTATATAACGTTATTCGTTATATCGTAATAGTATATAACGTTATACGTTATATCGTAATAGTATATAACGTAATACGTCATAACATAATGCTACATAAAGTAATAAGATACATCGTAATAGTATATAACGTTATATGTTATATCGTAATACTATATAACGCTCTACGTTATATCGTAATGGTATATAACGTTATACGTTATATCGTAATGCTAGATAACGTTGTACGTTATATCGTAATAGTATATAGCGTTATACGTTATATCGTAATAGTATATAACGTAATACGTTATAACATAATGCTACATAACGTTATAAGATATATCGTAATAGTATATAACGTTATACGTTATATCGTAATAGTATTTAACGTTATACGATGCATCGTAATAATATATAACGTTATACGTTATATCGTAATAGTATATAACGTAATACGTTATAACATAATGCTACATAACGTAATAAGATATATCGTAATAGTATATAACGTTATACGTTATATCCTCATACTATATAACGTTATACGTTATATCGTAATAGTATATAACGTTATACGTTATATCGTAATAGTATATAACGTAATACGTCATAACATAATAGTACATAAAGTAATAAGATACATCGTAATAGTATATAACGTTATACGTTATATCGTAATACTATATAACGCTCTACGTTATATCGTAATGGTATATAACGTTATACGTTATATCGTAACATGATATAACGTTATAAGTTATATCGTAATAGTATATAACGTTATACGATGCATCGTAATAATGTATAACGTTACACGTTATATCGTAATAGTATATAACGTTATACGTTATATCGTAATGCTAGATAACGTTGTACGTTATATCGTAATAGTATATAACGTTATACGTTATATCGTAATAGTATATAACGTTATACGTTATATCGTAATAGTATATAACGTTATACGTTATATCGTAATAGTATATAACGTTATACGTTATATCGTAATACTAGATAACGTTGTACGTTATATCGTAATAGTATATAACGTTATACGTTATATCGTAATAGTATATAACGTAATACGTCATAACATAATGCTACATAAAGTAATAAGATACATCGTAATAGTATATAACGTTATACGTTATATCGTAATACTATATAACGCTGTACGTTATATCGTAATGGTATATAACGTTATACGTTATATCGTAACACTATATAACGTTATAAGTTATATCGTAATAGTATGTAACGCTATACATTATATCGTAATAGTATATAACGTTATACGTTATATCGTAATGCTAGATAACGTTGTACGTTATATCGTAATAGTATATAACGTTATACGTTATATCGTAATAGTATATAACGTAATACGTTATAACATAATGCTACATAACGTTATAAGATATATCGTAATGGTATATAACGTTATACGTTATATCGTAATAGTATTTAACGTTATACGATGCATCGTAATAATATATAACGTTATACGTTATATCGTAATGGTATATAACGTTATCCGTTATATCGTAATAGTATATAACGTTATACGTTATATCGTAATAGTATATAACGTAATACGTCATAACATAATGCTACATAAAGTAATAAGATATATCGTAATAGTATGTAACGTTATATGTTATATCGTAATAGTATATAACGTTATACGTTATATCGTAATAGTATATAACGTTATACGTTATATCGTAATAGTATATAACGTTATACGTTATATCGTAATGCTAGATAACGTTGTACGTTATATCGTAATAGTATATAACGTTACGCGTTATATCGTAAATGTATATAACGTTATACGATGCATCGTGATAATATATAACGTTATACGTTATATCGTAATAGTATATGACGTTATACGTTATATCGTAATAGTATATATCGTTATACGATGCATCGTAATAATATATAACGTTATACGTTATATCGTAACAGTATATAACGATATACGTTATATCGTAATAGTATATAACGTTATACGTTTTATCGTAATAGTATATAACGTTATACGTTATATCGTAATAGTATATAACGTTATACGATGCATCGTAATAATATATAACGTTATACGTTATATCGTAATAGTATATAACGTAATACGTTATAACATAATGCTACATAACGTAATAAGATATATCGTAATAGTATATAACGTTATACGTTATATCCTCATACTATATAACGTTATACGTTATATCGTAATAGTATATAACGTTATACGTTATATCGTAATAGTATATAACGTAATACGTCATAACATAATAGTACATAAAGTAATAAGATACATCGTAATAGTATATAACGTTATACGTTATATCGTAATACTATATAACGCTCTACGTTATATCGTAATACTAGATAACGTTGTACGTTATATCGTAATAGTATATAACGTTATACGTTATATCGTAATAGTATATAACGTTATACGTTATATCGTAATAGTATATAACGTAATACGTCATAACATAATGCTACATAAAGTAATAAGATACATCGTAATAGTATATAACGTTATACGTTATATCGTAATAGTATATAACGTTATACGATATATCGTAATAGTATATAACGTTATACGTTATATACTATTAGTGCTATACTATTATACTATTATACTATTATCGTACTACACGTTATATACTATTATCGTAGTGCTAGATAACGTTGCACGTTATATCGTAATAGTATATAACGTTATTCGTTATATCGTAATAGTATATAACGTTATACGTTATATCGTAATAGTATATAACGTTATACGTTATATCGTAATGCTAGATAACGATATACGTTATATCGTAATATTATATAACGTTATACGATGCATCGTAATACTATATAACGTTATACGTTATATCGTAATGGTATATAACGTTATCCGTTATATCGTAATAGTATATAACGTTATACGTTATATCGTAATAGTATATAACGTAATACGTTATAACATAATGCTACATAACGTAATAAGATATATCGTAATAGTATATAACGTTACACGTTATATCGTAATAGTATATAACGTTATACGATGCATCGTGATAATATATAACGTTATACGTTATATCGTAATAGTATATGACGTTATACGTTATATCGTAATAGTATATAACGTTATACGATGCATCGTAATAATATATAACGTTATACGTTATATCGTAACAGTATATAACGATATACGTTATATCGTAATAGTATATAACGTTATACGTTTTATCGTAATAGTATATAACGTTATACGTTATATCGTAATAGTATATAACGTTATACGATGCATCGTAATAATATATAACGTTATACGTTATATCGTAATAGTATATAACGTAATACGTTATAACATAATGCTACATAACGTAATAAGATATATCCTAATAGTATATAACGTTATACGTTATATCCTCATACTATATAACGTTATACGTTATATCGTAATAGTATATAACGTTATACGTTATATCGTAATAGTATATAACGTAATACGTCATAACATAATAGTACATAAAGTAATAAGATACATCGTAATAGTATATAACGTTATACGTTATATCGTAATACTATATAACGCTCTACGTTATATCGTAATACTAGATAACGTTGTACGTTATATCGTAATAGTATATAACGTTATACGTTATATCGTAATAGTATATAACGTTATACGTTATATCGTAATAGTATATAACGTAATACGTCATAACATAATGCTACATAAAGTAATAAGATACATCGTAATAGTATATAACGTTATACGTTATATCGTAATAGTATATAACGTTATACGATATATCGTAATAGTATATAACGTTATACGTTATATACTATTAGTGCTATACTATTATACTATTATACTATTATCGTACTACACGTTATATACTATTATCGTAGTGCTAGATAACGTTGCACGTTATATCGTAATAGTATATAACGTTATTCGTTATATCGTAATAGTATATAACGTTATACGTTATATCGTAATAGTATATAACGTTATACGTTATATCGTAATGCTAGATAACGTTATACGTTATATCGTAATATTATATAACGTTATACGATGCATCGTAATACTATATAACGTTATATCGTAATAGTATATAACGTAATACGTTATAACATAATGCTACATAACGTAATAAGATATATCGTAATAGTATGTAACGTTATACGTTATATCGTAATAGTATATAACGTTATACGATGCATCGTAATAATATATAACGTTATACGTTATATCGTAATGGTATATAACGTTATCCGTTATATCGTAATAGTATATAACGTTATACGTTATATCGTAATAGTATATAACGTAATACGTCATAACATAATGCTACATAAAGTAATAAGATATATCGTAATAGTATGTAACGTTATATGTTATATCGTAATAGTATATAACGTTATACGTTATATCGTAATAGTATATAACGTTATACGTTATATCGTAATAGTATATAACGTTATACGTTAAATCGTAATAGTATATAACTTTATACGTTATATCGTAATAGTATATAACGTTACACGTTATATCGTAACAGTATATAACGATATACGTTATATCGTAATAGTATATAACGTTATACGTTATATCGTAATAGTATATAACTTTATACGTTATATCGTAATAGTATATAACGTTACACGTTATATCGTAACAGTATATAACGATATACGTTATATCGTAATAGTATATAACGTTATACGTTTTATCGTAATAGTATATAACGTTATACGTTATATCGTAATAGTATATAACGTTATACGTTATATCGTAATAGTATATGACGTTATCCGTTATATCGTAATAGTATATAACGTTATACGATGCATCGTAATAATATATAACGTTATACGTTATATCGTAATAGTATATAACGTAATACGTTATAACATAATGCTACATAACGTAATAAGATATATCGTAATAGTATATAACGTTATACGTTATATCGTAATAGTATATAACGTTATACGTTATATCGTAATAGTATATAACGTTATACGTTATATCGTAACACTATATAACGTTATAAGTTATATCGTAATAGTATGTAACGCTATACATTATATCGTAATAGTATATAACGTTATACGTTATATCGTAATGCTAGATAACGTTGTACGTTATATCGTAATAGTATATAACGTTATACGTTATATCGTAATAGTATATAACGTTATACGTTATATCGTAATGCTAGATAACGTTGTACGTTATATCGTAATAGTATATAACGTTACGCGTTATATCGTAATAGTATATAACGTTATACGATGCATCGTGATAATATATAACGTTATACGTTATATCGTAATAGTATATGACGTTATACGTTATATCGTAATAGTATATATCGTTATACGATGCATCGTAATAATATATAACGTTATACGTTATATCGTAACAGTATATAACGATATACGTTATATCGTAATAGTATATAACGTTATACGTTTTATCGTAATAGTATATAACGTTATACGTTATATCGTAATAGTATATAACGTTATACGATGCATCGTAATAATATATAACGTTATACGTTATATCGTAATAGTATATAACGTAATACGTTATAACATAATGCTACATAACGTAATAAGATATATCGTAATAGTATATAACGTTATACGTTATATCCTCATACTATATAACGTTATACGTTATATCGTAATAGTATATAACGTTATACGTTATATCGTAATAGTATATAACGTAATACGTCATAACATAATAGTACATAAAGTAATAAGATACATCGTAATAGTATATAACGTTATACGTTATATCGTAATACTATATAACGCTCTACGTTATATCGTAATACTAGATAACGTTGTACGTTATATCGTAATAGTATATAACGTTATACGTTATATCGTAATAGTATATAACGTTATACGTTATATCGTAATAGTATATAACGTAATACGTCATAACATAATGCTACATAAAGTAATAAGATACATCGTAATAGTATATAACGTTATACGTTATATCGTAATAGTATATAACGTTATACGATATATCGTAATAGTATATAACGTTATACGTTATATACTATTAGTGCTATACTATTATACTATTATACTATTATCGTACTACACGTTATATACTATTATCGTAGTGCTAGATAACGTTGCACGTTATATCGTAATAGTATATAACGTTATTCGTTATATCGTAATAGTATATAACGTTATACGTTATATCGTAATAGTATATAACGTTATACGTTATATCGTAATGCTAGATAACGTTATACGTTATATCGTAATATTATATAACGTTATACGATGCATCGTAATACTATATAACGTTATACGTTATATCGTAATGGTATATAACGTTATCCGTTATATCGTAATAGTATATAACGTTATACGTTATATCGTAATAGTATATAACGTAATACGTTATAACATAATGCTACATAACGTAATAAGATATATCGTAATAGTATATAACGTTACACGTTATATCGTAATAGTATATAACGTTATACGATGCATCGTGATAATATATAACGTTATACGTTATATCGTAATAGTATATGACGTTATACGTTATATCGTAATAGTATATAACGTTATACGATGCATCGTAATAATATATAACGTTATACGTTATATCGTAACAGTATATAACGATATACGTTATATCGTAATAGTATATAACGTTATACGTTTTATCGTAATAGTATATAACGTTATACGTTATATCGTAATAGTATATAACGTTATACGATGCATCGTAATAATATATAACGTTATACGTTATATCGTAATAGTATATAACGTAATACGTTATAACATAATGCTACATAACGTAATAAGATATATCCTAATAGTATATAACGTTATACGTTATATCCTCATACTATATAACGTTATACGTTATATCGTAATAGTATATAACGTTATACGTTATATCGTAATAGTATATAACGTAATACGTCATAACATAATAGTACATAAAGTAATAAGATACATCGTAATAGTATATAACGTTATACGTTATATCGTAATACTATATAACGCTCTACGTTATATCGTAATACTAGATAACGTTGTACGTTATATCGTAATAGTATATAACGTTATACGTTATATCGTAATAGTATATAACGTTATACGTTATATCGTAATAGTATATAACGTAATACGTCATAACATAATGCTACATAAAGTAATAAGATACATCGTAATAGTATATAACGTTATACGTTATATCGTAATAGTATATAACGTTATACGATATATCGTAATAGTATATAACGTTATACGTTATATACTATTAGTGCTATACTATTATACTATTATACTATTATCGTACTACACGTTATATACTATTATCGTAGTGCTAGATAACGTTGCACGTTATATCGTAATAGTATATAACGTTATTCGTTATATCGTAATAGTATATAACGTTATACGTTATATCGTAATAGTATATAACGTTATACGTTATATCGTAATGCTAGATAACGTTATACGTTATATCGTAATATTATATAACGTTATCCGTTATATCGTAATAGTATATAACGTTATACGTTATATCGTAATAGTATATAACGTAATACGTTATAACATAATGCTACATAACGTAATAAGATATATCGTAATAGTATATAACGTTACACGTTATATCGTAATAGTATATAACGTTATACGATGCATCGTGATAATATATAACGTTATACGTTATATCGTAATAGTATATGACGTTATACGTTATATCGTAATAGTATATAACGTTATACGATGCATCGTAATAATATATAACGTTATACGTTATATCGTAACAGTATATAACGATATACGTTATATCGTAATAGTATATAACGTTATACGTTTTATCGTAATAGTATATAACGTTATACGTTATATCGTAATAGTATATAACGTTATACGATACATCGTAATAGTATATAACGTTATACGTTATATCGTAATAGTATATAACGTTATACGATATATCGTAATAGTATATAACGTTATACGTTATATACTATTAGTGCTATACTATTATACTATTATACTATTATCGTACTACACGTTATATACTATTATCGTAGTGCTAGATAACGTTGCACGTTATATCGTAATAGTATATAACGTTATTCGTTATATCGTAATAGTATATAACGTTATACGTTATATCGTAATAGTATATAACGTTATACGTTATATCGTAATGCTAGATAACGTTATACGTTATATCGTAATGCTAGATAACGTTATACGTTATATCGTAATATTATATAACGTTATACGATGCATCGTAATACTATATAACGTTATACGTTATATCGTAATAGTATATAACGTAATACGTTATAACATAATGCTACATAACGTAATAAGATATATCGTAATAGTATGTAACGTTATACGTTATATCGTAATAGTATATAACGTTATACGATGCATCGTAATAATATATAACGTTATACGTTATATCGTAATGGTATATAACGTTATCCGTTATATCGTAATAGTATATAACGTTATACGTTATATCGTAATAGTATATAACGTAATACGTCATAACATAATGCTACATAAAGTAATAAGATATATCGTAATAGTATGTAACGTTATATGTTATATCGTAATAGTATATAACGTTATACGTTATATCGTAATAGTATATAACGTTATACGTTATATCGTAATAGTATATAACGTTATACGTTATATCGTAATAGTATATAACTTTATACGTTATATCGTAATAGTATATAACGTTACACGTTATATCGTAACAGTATATAACGATATACGTTATATCGTAATAGTATATAACGTTATACGTTATATCGTAATAGTATATAACTTTATACGTTATATCGTAATAGTATATAACGTTACACGTTATATCGTAACAGTATATAACGATATACGTTATATCGTAATAGTATATAACGTTATACGTTTTATCGTAATAGTATATAACGTTATACGTTATATCGTAATAGTATATAACGTTATACGTTATATCGTAATAGTATATGACGTTATCCGTTATATCGTAATAGTATATAACGTTATACGATGCATCGTAATAATATATAACGTTATACGTTATATCGTAATAGTATATAACGTAATACGTTATAACATAATGCTACATAACGTAATAAGATATATCGTAATAGTATATAACGTTATACGTTATATCGTAATAGTATATAACGTTATACGTTATATCGTAATAGTATATAACGTTATACGTTATATCGTAACACTATATAACGTTATAAGTTATATCGTAATAGTATGTAACGCTATACATTATATCGTAATAGTATATAACGTTATACGTTATATCGTAATGCTAGATAACGTTGTACGTTATATCGTAATAGTATATAACGTTATACGTTATATCGTAATAGTATATAACGTTATACGTTATATCGTAATGCTAGATAACGTTGTACGTTATATCGTAATAGTATATAACGTTACGCGTTATATCGTAATAGTATATAACGTTATACGATGCATCGTGATAATATATAACGTTATACGTTATATCGTAATAGTATATGACGTTATACGTTATATCGTAATAGTATATATCGTTATACGATGCATCGTAATAATATATAACGTTATACGTTATATCGTAACAGTATATAACGATATACGTTATATCGTAATAGTATATAACGTTATACGTTTTATCGTAATAGTATATAACGTTATACGTTATATCGTAATAGTATATAACGTTATACGATGCATCGTAATAATATATAACGTTATACGTTATATCGTAATAGTATATAACGTAATACGTTATAACATAATGCTACATAACGTAATAAGATATATCGTAATAGTATATAACGTTATACGTTATATCCTCATACTATATAACGTTATACGTTATATCGTAATAGTATATAACGTTATACGTTATATCGTAATAGTATATAACGTAATACGTCATAACATAATAGTACATAAAGTAATAAGATACATCGTAATAGTATATAACGTTATACGTTATATCGTAATACTATATAAAGCTCTACGTTATATCGTAATACTAGATAACGTTGTACGTTATATCGTAATAGTATATAACGTTATACGTTATATCGTAATAGTATATAACGTTATACGTTATATCGTAATAGTATATAACGTAATACGTCATAACATAATGCTACATAAAGTAATAAGATACATCGTAATAGTATATAACGTTATACGTTATATCGTAATAGTATATAACGTTATACGATATATCGTAATAGTATATAACGTTATACGTTATATACTATTAGTGCTATACTATTATACTATTATACTATTATCGTACTACACGTTATATACTATTATCGTAGTGCTAGAAAACGTTGCACGTTATATCGTAATAGTATATAACGTTATTCGTTATATCGTAATAGTATATAACGTTATACGTTATATCGTAATAGTATATAACGTTATACGTTATATCGTAATGCTAGATAACGTTATACGTTATATCGTAATATTATATAACGTTATACGATGCATCGTAATACTATATAACGTTATACGTTATATCGTAATGGTATATAACGTTATCCGTTATATCGTAATAGTATATAACGTTATACGTTATATCGTAATAGTATATAACGTAATACGTTATAACATAATGCTACATAACGTAATAAGATATATCGTAATAGTATATAACGTTACACGTTATATCGTAATAGTATATAACGTTATACGATGCATCGTGATAATATATAACGTTATACGTTATATCGTAATAGTATATGACGTTATACGTTATATCGTAATAGTATATAACGTTATACGATGCATCGTAATAATATATAACGTTATACGTTATATCGTAACAGTATATAACGATATACGTTATATCGTAATAGTATATAACGTTATACGTTTTATCGTAATAGTATATAACGTTATACGTTATATCGTAATAGTATATAACGTTATACGATGCATCGTAATAATATATAACGTTATACGTTATATCGTAATAGTATATAACGTAATACGTTATAACATAATGCTACATAACGTAATAAGATATATCCTAATAGTATATAACGTTATACGTTATATCCTCATACTATATAACGTTATACGTTATATCGTAATAGTATATAACGTTATACGTTATATCGTAATAGTATATAACGTAATACGTCATAACATAATAGTACATAAAGTAATAAGATACATCGTAATAGTATATAACGTTATACGTTATATCGTAATACTATATAACGCTCTACGTTATATCGTAATACTAGATAACGTTGTACGTTATATCGTAATAGTATATAACGTTATACGTTATATCGTAATAGTATATAACGTTATACGTTATATCGTAATAGTATATAACGTAATACGTCATAACATAATGCTACATAAAGTAATAAGATACATCGTAATAGTATATAACGTTATACGTTATATCGTAATAGTATATAACGTTATACGATATATCGTAATAGTATATAACGTTATACGTTATATACTATTAGTGCTATACTATTATACTATTATACTATTATCGTACTACACGTTATATACTATTATCGTAGTGCTAGATAACGTTGCACGTTATATCGTAATAGTATATAACGTTATTCGTTATATCGTAATAGTATATAACGTTATACGTTATATCGTAATAGTATATAACGTTATACGTTATATCGTAATGCTAGATAACGTTATACGTTATATCGTAATATTATATAACGTTATACGATGCATCGTAATACTATATAACGTTATACGTTATATCGTAATAGTATATAACGTAATACGTTATAACATAATGCTACATAACGTAATAAGATATATCGTAATAGTATGTAACGTTATACGTTATATCGTAATAGTATATAACGTTATACGATGCATCGTAATAATATATAACGTTATACGTTATATCGTAATGGTATATAACGTTATCCGTTATATCGTAATAGTATATAACGTTATACGTTATATCGTAATAGTATATAACGTAATACGTCATAACATAATACTACATAAAGTAATAAGATATATCGTAATAGTATGTAACGTTATATGTTATATCGTAATAGTATATAACGTTATACGTTATATCGTAATAGTATATAACTTTATACGTTATATCGTAATAGTATATAACGTTACACGTTATATCGTAACAGTATATAACGATATACGTTATATCGTAATAGTATATAACGTTATACGTTTTATCGTAATAGTATATAACGTTATACGTTATATCGTAATAGTATATAACGTTATACGTTATATCGTAATAGTATATGACGTTATCCGTTATATCGTAATAGTATATAACGTTATACGATGCATCGTAATAATATATAACGTTATACGTTATATCGTAATAGTATATAACGTAATACGTTATAACATAATGCTACATAACGTAATAAGATATATCGTAATAGTATATAACGTTATACGTTATATCGTAATAGTATATAACGTTATACGTTATATCGTAATAGTATATAACGTTATACGTTATATCGTAACACTATATAACGTTATAAGTTATATCGTAATAGTATGTAACGCTATACATTATATCGTAATAGTATATAACGTTATACGTTATATCGTAATGCTAGATAACGTTGTACGTTATATCGTAATAGTATATAACGTTATACGTTATATCGTAATAGTATATAACGTTATACGTTATATCGTAATGCTAGATAACGTTGTACGTTATATCGTAATAGTATATAACGTTACGCGTTATATCGTAATAGTATATAACGTTATACGATATATCGTAATAGTATATAACGTTATACGTTATATACTATTAGTGCTATACTATTATACTATTATACTATTATCGTACTACACGTTATATACTATTATCGTAGTGCTAGATAACGTTGCACGTTATATCGTAATAGTATATAACGTTATTCGTTATATCGTAATAGTATATAACGTTATACGTTATATCGTAATAGTATATAACGTTATACGTTATATCGTAATGCTAGATAACGTTATACGTTATATCGTAATATTATATAACGTTATACGATGCATCGTAATACTATATAACGTTATACGTTATATCGTAATAGTATATAACGTAATACGTTATAACATAATGCTACATAACGTAATAAGATATATCGTAATAGTATGTAACGTTATACGTTATATCGTAATAGTATATAACGTTATACGATGCATCGTAATAATATATAACGTTATACGTTATATCGTAATGGTATATAACGTTATCCGTTATATCGTAATAGTATATAACGTTATACGTTATATCGTAATAGTATATAACGTAATACGTCATAACATAATGCTACATAAAGTAATAAGATATATCGTAATAGTATGTAACGTTATATGTTATATCGTAATAGTATATAACGTTATACGTTATATCGTAATAGTATATAACGTTATACGTTATATCGTAATAGTATATAACGTTATACGTTATATCGTAATAGTATATAACTTTATACGTTATATCGTAATAGTATATAACGTTACACGTTATATCGTAACAGTATATAACGATATACGTTATATCGTAATAGTATATAACGTTATACGTTTTATCGTAATAGTATATAACGTTATACGTTATATCGTAATAGTATATAACGTTATACGTTATATCGTAATAGTATATGACGTTATCCGTTATATCGTAATAGTATATAACGTTATACGATGCATCGTAATAATATATAACGTTATACGTTATATCGTAATAGTATATAACGTAATACGTTATAACATAATGCTACATAACGTAATAAGATATATCGTAATAGTATATAACGTTATACGTTATATCGTAATACTATATAACGTTATACGTTATATCGTAATAGTATATAACGTTATACGTTATATCGTAATAGTATATAACGTAATACGTCATAACATAATGCTACATGAAGTAATAAGATACATCGTAATAGTATATAACGTTATACGTTATATCGTAATACTATATAACGCTCTACGTTATATCGTAATGGTATATAACGTTATACGTTATATCGTAACACTATATAACGTTATAAGTTATATCGTAATAGTATATAACGTTATACGATGCATCGTAATAATGTATAACGTTACACGTTATATCGTAATAGTATATAACGTTATACGTTATATCGTAATGCTAGATAACGTTGTACGTTATATCGTAATAGTATATAACGTTATACGTTATATCGTAATAGTATATAACGTTATACGTTATATCGTAATAGTATATAACGTTATACGTTATATCGTAATGGTAGATAACGTTGTACGTTATATCGTAATAGTATATAGCGTTATACGTTATATCGTAATAGTATATAACGTTATACGTTATATCGTAATAGTATATAACGTTATACGTTATATCGTAATAGTATATAACGTAATACGTCATAACATAATGCTACATAAAGTAATAAGATACATCGTAATAGTATATAACGTTATACGTTATATCGTAATACTATATAACGCTCTACGTTATATCGTAATGGTATATAGCGTTATACGTTATATCGTAACACTATATAACGTTATAAGTTATATCGTAATAGTATATAACGTTATACGATGCATCGTAATAATGTATAACGTTACACGTTATATCGTAATAGTATATAACGTTATACGTTATATCGTAATGCTAGATAACGTTGTACGTTATATCGTAATAGTATATAACGTTATACGTTATATCGTAATAGTATATAACGTTATACGACGCATCGTAATAATGTATAACGTTATACGTTATATCGTAACATGATATAACGTTATAAGTTATATCGTAATAGTATATAACGTTATACGATGCATCGTAATAATATATAACGTTATACGTTATATCGTAATGGTATATAACGTTATCCGTTATATCGTCATAGTATGTAACGTTATACGTTATATCGCAATATTATATAACGTTATTCGATGCATCGTAATACTATATAACGTTATACGTTATATCGTAATATTATATAACGTTATACGTTATATCGTAATAGTATATGACGTTATCCGTTATATCGTAATAGTATATAACGTTATACGATGCATCGTAATAATATATAACGTTATCCGTTATATCGTAATAGTATATAACGTTATACGATGCATCGTAATAATATATAACGTTATACGTTATATCGTAATAGTATATAACGTAATACGTTATAACATAATGCTACATAACGTAATAAGATATATCGTAATAGTATATAACGTTATACGTTATATCCTCATACTATATAACGTTATACGTTATATCGTAATAGTATATAACGTTATACGTTATATCGTAATAGTATATAACGTAATACGTCATAACATAATAGTACATAAAGTAATAAGATACATCGTAATAGTATATAACGTTATACGTTATATCGTAATACTATATAACGCTCTACGTTATATCGTAATGGTATATAACGTTATACGTTATATCGTAACATGATATAACGTTATAAGTTATATCGTAATAGTATATAAAGTTATACGATGAATCGTAATAATGTATAATGTTACACGTTATATCGTAATAGTATATAACGTTATACGTTATATCGTAATGCTAGATAACGTTGTACGTTATATCGTAATAGTATATAACGTTATACGTTATATCGTAATAGTATATAACGTTATACGTTATATCGTAATAGTATATAACGTTATACGTTATATCGTAATAGTATATAACGTTATACGTTATATCGTAATACTAGATAACGTTGTACGTTATATCGTAATAGTATATAACGTTATACGTTATATCGTAATAGTATATAACGTAATACGTCATAACATAATGCTACATAAAGTAATAAGATACATCGTAATAGTATATAACGTTATACGTTATATCGTAATACTATATAACGCTCTACGTTATATCGTAATGGTATATAACGTTATACGTTATATCGTAACACTATATAACGTTATAAGTTATATCGTAATAGTATGTAACGCTATACATTATATCGTAATAGTATATAACGTTATACGTTATATCGTAATGCTAGATAACGTTGTACGTTATATCGTAATAGTATATAACGTTATACGTTATATCGTAATAGTATATAACGTAATACGTTATAACATAATGCTACATAACGTTATAAGATATATCGTAATGGTATATAACGTTATACGTTATATCGTAATAGTATTTAACGTTATACGATGCATCGTAATAATATATAACGTTATACGTTATATCGTAATGGTATATAACGTTATCCGTTATATCGTAATAGTATATAACGTTATACGTTATATCGTAATAGTATATAACGTAATACGTCATAACATAATGCTACATAAAGTAATAAGATATATCGTAATAGTATGTAACGTTATATGTTATATCGTAATAGTATATAACGTTATACGTTATATCGTAATAGTATATAACGTTATACGTTATATCGTAATAGTATATAACGTTATACGTTATATCGTAATGCTAGATAACGTTGTACGTTATATCGTAATAGTATATAATGTTACGCGTTATATCGTAATAGTATATAACGTTATACGATGCATCGTGATAATATATAACGTTATACGTTATATCGTAATAGTATATGACGTTATACGTTATATCGTAATAGTATATATCGTTATACGATGCATCGTAATAATATATAACGTTATACGTTATATCGTAACAGTATATAACGATATACGTTATATCGTAATAGTATATAACGTTATACGTTTTATCGTAATAGTATATAACGTTATACGTTATATCGTAATAGTATATAACGTTATACGATGCATCGTAATAATATATAACGTTATACGTTATATCGTAATAGTATATAACGTAATACGTTATAACATAATGCTACATAACGTAATAAGATATATCGTAATAGTATATAACGTTATACGTTATATCCTCATACTATATAACGTTATACGTTATATCGTAATAGTATATAACGTTATACGTTATATCGTAATAGTATATAACGTAATACGTCATAACATAATAGTACATAAAGTAATAAGATACATCGTAATAGTATATAACGTTATACGTTATATCGTAATACTATATAACGCTCTACGTTATATCGTAATACTAGATAACGTTGTACGTTATATCGTAATAGTATATAACGTTATACGTTATATCGTAATAGTATATAACGTAATACGTTATATCGTAATAGTATATAACGTAATACGTCATAACATAATGCTACATAAAGTAATAAGATACATCGTAATAGTATATAACGTTATACGTTATATCGTAATAGTATATAACGTTATACGATATATCGTAATAGTATATAACGTTATACGTTATATACTATTAGTGCTATACTATTATACTATTATACTATTATCGTACTACACGTTATATACTATTATCGTAGTGCTAGATAACGTTGCACGTTATATCGTAATAGTATATAACGTTATTCGTTATATCGTAATAGTATATAACGTTATACGTTATATCGTAATAGTATATAACGTTATACGTTATATCGTAATGCTAGATAACGTTATACGTTATATCGTAATATTATATAACGTTATACGATGCATCGTAATACTATATAACGTTATACGTTATATCGTAATGGTATATAACGTTATCCGTTATATCGTAATAGTATATAACGTTATACGTTATATCGTAATAGTATATAACGTAATACGTTATAACATAATGCTACATAACGTAATAAGATATATCGTAATAGTATATAACGTTACACGTTATATCGTAATAGTATATAACGTTATACGATGCATCGTGATAATATATAACGTTATACGTTATATCGTAATAGTATATGACGTTATACGTTATATCGTAATAGTATATAACGTTATACGATGCATCGTAATAATATATAACGTTATACGTTATATCGTAACAGTATATAACGATATACGTTATATCGTAATAGTATATAACGTTATACGTTTTATCGTAATAGTATATAACGTTATACGTTATATCGTAATAGTATATAACGTTATACGATGCATCGTAATAATATATAACGTTATACGTTATATCGTAATAGTATATAACGTAATACGTTATAACATAATGCTACATAACGTAATAAGATATATCCTAATAGTATATAACGTTATACGTTATATCCTCATACTATATAACGTTATACGTTATATCGTAATAGTATATAACGTTATACGTTATATCGTAATAGTATATAACGTAATACGTCATAACATAATAGTACATAAAGTAATAAGATACATCGTAATAGTATATAACGTTATACGTTATATCGTAATACTATATAACGCTCTACGTTATATCGTAATACTAGATAACGTTGTACGTTATATCGTAATAGTATATAACGTTATACGTTATATCGTAATAGTATATAACGTTATACGTTATATCGTAATAGTATATAACGTAATACGTCATAACATAATGCTACATAAAGTAATAAGATACATCGTAATAGTATATAACGTTATACGTTATATCGTAATAGTATATAACGTTATACGATATATCGTAATAGTATATAACGTTATACGTTATATACTATTAGTGCTATACTATTATACTATTATACTATTATCGTACTACACGTTATATACTATTATCGTAGTGCTAGATAACGTTGCACGTTATATCGTAATAGTATATAACGTTATTCGTTATATCGTAATAGTATATAACGTTATACGTTATATCGTAATAGTATATAACGTTATACGTTATATCGTAATGCTAGATAACGTTATACGTTATATCGTAATATTATATAACGTTATACGATGCATCGTAATACTATATAACGTTATACGTTATATCGTAATAGTATATAACGTAATACGTTATAACATAATGCTACATAACGTAATAAGATATATCGTAATAGTATGTAACGTTATACGTTATATCGTAATAGTATATAACGTTATACGATGCATCGTAATAATATATAACGTTATACGTTATATCGTAATGGTATATAACGTTATCCGTTATATCGTAATAGTATATAACGTTATACGTTATATCGTAATAGTATATAACGTAATACGTCATAACATAATGCTACATAAAGTAATAAGATATATCGTAATAGTATGTAACGTTATATGTTATATCGTAACAGTATATAACGAAATACGTTATATCGTAATAGTATATAACGTTATACGTTATATCGTAATAGTATATAACGTTATACGTTAAATCGTAATAGTATATAACTTTATACGTTATATCGTAATAGTATATAACGTTACACGTTATATCGTAACAGTATATAACGATATACGTTATATCGTAATAGTATATAACGTTATACGTTATATCGTAATAGTATATAACTTTATACGTTATATCGTAATAGTATATAACGTTACACGTTATATCGTAACAGTATATAACGATATACGTTATATCGTAATAGTATATAACGTTATACGTTTTATCGTAATAGTATATAACGTTATACGTTATATCGTAATAGTATATAACGTTATACGTTATATCGTAATAGTATATGACGTTATCCGTTATATCGTAATAGTATATAACGTTATACGATGCATCGTAATAATATATAACGTTATACGTTATATCGTAATAGTATATAACGTAATACGTTATAACATAATGCTACATAACGTAATAAGATATATCGTAATAATATATAACGTTATACGTTATATCGTAATACTATATAACGTTATACGTTATATCGTAATAGTATATAACGTTATACGTTATATCGTAATACTATATAACGCTCTACGTTATATCGTAATGGTATATAACGTTATACGTTATATCGTAACATGATATAACGTTATAAGTTATATCGTAATAGTATATAACGTTATACGATGCATCGTAATAATGTATAACGTTACACGTTATATCGTAATAGTATATAACGTTATACGTTATATCGTAATGCTAGATAACGTTGTACGTTATATCGTAATAGTATATAACGTTATACGTTATATCGTAATAGTATATAACGTTATACGTTATATCGTAATAGTATATAACGTTATACGTTATATCGTAACACTATATAACGTTATAAGTTATATCGTAATAGTATGTAACGCTATACATTATATCGTAATAGTATATAACGTTATACGTTATATCGTAATGCTAGATAACGTTGTACGTTATATCGTAATAGTATATAACGTTATACGTTATATCGTAATAGTATATAACGTTATACGTTATATCGTAATGCTAGATAACGTTGTACGTTATATCGTAATAGTATATAACGTTACGCGTTATATCGTAATAGTATATAACGTTATACGATGCATCGTGATAATATATAACGTTATACGTTATATCGTAATAGTATATGACGTTATACGTTATATCGTAATAGTATATATCGTTATACGATGCATCGTAATAATATATAACGTTATACGTTGTATCGTAACAGTATATAACGATATACGTTATATCGTAATAGTATATAACGTTATACGTTTTATCGTAATAGTATATAACGTTATACGTTATATCGTAATAGTATATAACGTTATACGATGCATCGTAATAATATATAACGTTATACGTTATATCGTAATAGTATATAACGTAATACGTTATAACATAATGCTACATAACGTAATAAGATATATCGTAATAGTATATAACGTTATACGTTATATCCTCATACTATATAACGTTATACGTTATATCGTAATAGTATATAACGTTATACGTTATATCGTAATAGTATATAACGTAATACGTCATAACATAATAGTACATAAAGTAATAAGATACATCGTAATAGTATATAACGTTATACGTTATATCGTAATACTATATAACGCTCTACGTTATATCGTAATACTAGATAACGTTGTACGTTATATCGTAATAGTATATAACGTTATACGTTATATCGTAATAGTATATAACGTTATACGTTATATCGTAATAGTATATAACGTAATACGTCATAACATAATGCTACATAAAGTAATAAGATACATCGTAATAGTATATAACGTTATACGTTATATCGTAATAGTATATAACGTTATACGATATATCGTAATAGTATATAACGTTATGCGTTATATACTATTAGTGCTATACTATTATACTATTATACTATTATCGTACTACACGTTATATACTATTATCGTAGTGCTAGATAACGTTGCACGTTATATCGTAATAGTATATAACGTTATTCGTTATATCGTAATAGTATATAACGTTATACGTTATATCGTAATAGTATATAACGTTATACGTTATATCGTAATGCTAGATAACGTTATACGTTATATCGTAATATTATATAACGTTATACGATGCATCGTAATACTATATAACGTTATACGTTATATCGTAATGGTATATAACGTTATCCGTTATATCGTAATAGTATATAACGTTATACGTTATATCGTAATAGTATATAACGTAATACGTTATAACATAATGCTACATAACGTAATAAGATATATCGTAATAGTATATAACGTTACACGTTATATCGTAATAGTATATAACGTTATACGATGCATCGTGATAATATATAACGTTATACGTTATATCGTAATAGTATATGACGTTATACGTTATATCGTAATAGTATATAACGTTATACGATGCATCGTAATAATATATAACGTTATACGTTATATCGTAACAGTATATAACGATATACGTTATATCGTAATAGTATATAACGTTATACGTTTTATCGTAATAGTATATAACGTTATACGTTATATCGTAATAGTATATAACGTTATACGATGCATCGTAATAATATATAACGTTATACGTTATATCGTAATAGTATATAACGTAATACGTTATAACATAATGCTACATAACGTAATAAGATATATCCTAATAGTATATAACGTTATACGTTATATCCTCATACTATATAACGTTATACGTTATATCGTAATAGTATATAACGTTATACGTTATATCGTAATAGTATATAACGTAATACGTCATAACATAATAGTACATAAAGTAATAAGATACATCGTAATAGTATATAACGTTATACGTTATATCGTAATACTATATAACGCTCTACGTTATATCGTAATACTAGATAACGTTGTACGTTATATCGTAATAGTATATAACGTTATACGTTATATCGTAATAGTATATAACGTTATACGTTATATCGTAATAGTATATAACGTAATACGTCATAACATAATGCTACATAAAGTAATAAGATACATCGTAATAGTATATAACGTTATACGTTATATCGTAATAGTATATAACGTTATACGATATATCGTAATAGTATATAACGTTATACGTTATATACTATTAGTGCTATACTATTATACTATTATACTATTATCGTACTACACGTTATATACTATTATCGTAGTGCTAGATAACGTTGCACGTTATATCGTAATAGTATATAACGTTATTCGTTATATCGTAATAGTATATAACGTTATACGTTATATCGTAATAGTATATAACGTTATACGTTATATCGTAATGCTAGATAACGTTATACGTTATATCGTAATATTATATAACGTTATACGATGCATCGTAATACTATATAACGTTATACGTTATATCGTAATAGTATATAACGTAATACGTTATAACATAATGCTACATAACGTAATAAGATATATCGTAATAGTATGTAACGTTATACGTTATATCGTAATAGTATATAACGTTATACGATGCATCGTAATAATATATAACGTTATACGTTATATCGTAATGGTATATAACGTTATCCGTTATATCGTAATAGTATATAACGTTATACGTTATATCGTAATAGTATATAACGTAATACGTCATAACATAATGCTACATAAAGTAATAAGATATATCGTAATAGTATGTAACGTTATATGTTATATCGTAATAGTATATAACGTTATACGTTATATCGTAATAGTATATAACGTTATACGTTATATCGTAATAGTATATAACGTTATACGTTATATCGTAATAGTATATAACTTTATACGTTATATCGTAATAGTATATAACGTTACACGTTATATCGTAACAGTATATAACGATATACGCTATATCGTAATAGTATATAACGTTATACGTTTTATCGTAATAGTATATAACGTTATACGTTATATCGTAATAGTATATAACGTTATACGTTATATCGTAATAGTATATGACGTTATCCGTTATATCGTAATAGTATATAACGTTATACGATGCATCGTAATAATATATAACGTTATACGTTATATCGTAATAGTATATAACGTAATACGTTATAACATAATGCTACATAACGTAATAAGATATATCGTAATAGTATATAACGTTATACGTTATATCGTAATACTATATAACGTTATACGTTATATCGTAATAGTATATAACGTTATACGTTATATCGTAATAGTATATAACGTAATACGTCATAACATAATGCTACATGAAGTAATAAGATACATCGTAATAGTATATAACGTTATACGTTATATCGTAATACTATATAACGCTCTACGTTATATCGTAATGGTATATAACGTTATACGTTATATCGTAACACTATATAACGTTATAAGTTATATCGTAATAGTATATAACGTTATACGATGCATCGTAATAATGTATAACGTTACACGTTATATCGTAATAGTATATAACGTTATACGTTATATCGTAATGCTAGATAACGTTGTACGTTATATCGTAATAGTATATAACGTTATACGTTATATCGTAACACTATATAACGTTATAAGTTATATCGTAATAGTATATAACGTTATACGTTATATCGTAATAGTATATAACGTAATACGTCATAACATAATAGTACATAAAGTAATAAGATACATCGTAATAGTATATAACGTTATACGTTATATCGTAATAGTATATAACGTTATACGTTATATCGTAATAGTATATAACGTAATACGTCATAACATAATGCTACATAAAGTAATAAGATACATCGTAATAGTATATAACGTTATACGTTATATCGTAATACTATATAACGCTCTACGTTATATCGTAATGGTATATAACGTTATACGTTATATCGTAACACTATATAACGTTATAAGTTATATCGTAATAGTATATAACGTTATACGATGCATCGTAATAATGTATAACGTTACACGTTATATCGTAATAGTATATAACGTTATACGTTATATCGTAATGCTAGATAACGTTGTACGTTATATCGTAATAGTATATAACGTTATACGTTATATCGTAATAGTATATAACGTTATACGATGCATCGTAATAATGTATAACGTTATACGTTATATCGTAACATGATATAACGTTATAAGTTATATCGTAATAGTATATAACGTTATACGATGCATCGTAATAATATATAACGTTATACGTTATATCGTAATGGTATATAACGTTATCCGTTATATCGTCATAGTATGTAACGTTATACGTTATATCGCAATATTATATAACGTTATTCGATGCATCGTAATACTATATAACGTTATAGGTTATATCGTAATATTATATAACGTTATACGTTATATCGTAATAGTATATGACGTTATCCGTTATATCGTAATAGTATATAACGTTATACGATGCATCGTAATAATATATAACGTTATCCGTTATATCGTAATAGTATATAACGTTATACGATGCATCGTAATAATATATAACGTTATACGTTATATCGTAATAGTATATAACGTAATACGTTATAACATAATGCTACATAACGTAATAAGATATATCGTAATAGTATATAACGTTATACGTTATATCCTCATACTATATAACGTTATACGTTATATCGTAATAGTATATAACGTTATACGTTATATCGTAATAGTATATAACGTAATACGTCATAACATAATAGTACATAAAGTAATAAGATACATCGTAATAGTATATAACGTTATACGTTATATCGTAATACTATATAACGCTCTACGTTATATCGTAATGGTATATAACGTTATACGTTATATCGTAACATGATATAACGTTATAAGTTATATCGTAATAGTATATAAAGTTATACGCTGAATCGTAATAATGTATAATGTTACACGTTATATCGTAATAGTATATAACGTTATACGTTATATCGTAATGCTAGATAACGTTGTACGTTATATCGTAATAGTATATAGCGTTATACGTTATATCGTAATAGTATATAACGTAATACGTTATAACATAATGCTACATAACGTTATAAGATACATCGTAATAGTATATAACGTTATATGTTATATCGTAATACTATATAACGCTCTACGTTATATCGTAATAGTATATAACGTTATACGTTATATCGTAATACTAGATAACGTTGTACGTTATATCGTAATAGTATATAACGTTATTCGTTATATCGTAATAGTATATAACGTTATACGTTATATCGTAATAGTATATAACGTAATACGTCATAACATAATGCTACATAAAGTAATAAGATACATCGTAATAGTATATAACGTTATATGTTATATCGTAATACTATATAACGCTCTACGTTATATCGTAATGGTATATAACGTTATACGTTATATCGTAATGCTAGATAACGTTGTACGTTATATCGTAATAGTATATAGCGTTATACGTTATATCGTAATAGTATATAACGTAATACGTTATAACATAATGCTACATAACGTTATAAGATATATCGTAATAGTATATAACGTTATACGTTATATCGTAATAGTATTTAACGTTATACGATGCATCGTAATAATATATAACGTTATACGTTATATCGTAATAGTATATAACGTAATACGTTATAACATAATGCTACATAACGTAATAAGATATATCGTAATAGTATATAACGTTATACGTTATATCCTCATACTATATAACGTTATACGTTATATCGTAATAGTATATAACGTTATACGTTATATCGTAATAGTATATAACGTAATACGTCATAACATAATAGTACATAAAGTAATAAGATACATCGTAATAGTATATAACGTTATACGTTATATCGTAATACTATATAACGCTCTACGTTATATCGTAATGGTATATAACGTTATACGTTATATCGTAACATGATATAACGTTATAAGTTATATCGTAATAGTATATAACGTTATACGATGCATCGTAATAATGTATAACGTTACACGTTATATCGTAATAGTATATAACGTTATACGTTATATCGTAATGCTAGATAACGTTGTACGTTATATCGTAATAGTATATAACGTTATACGTTATATCGTAATAGTATATAACGTTATACGTTATATCGTAATAGTATATAACGTTATACGTTATATCGTAATAGTATATAACGTTATACGTTATATCGTAATACTAGATAACGTTGTACGTTATATCGTAATAGTATATAACGTTATACGTTATATCGTAATAGTATATAACGTAATACGTCATAACATAATGCTACATAAAGTAATAAGATACATCGTAATAGTATATAACGTTATACGTTATATCGTAATACTATATAACGCTCTACGTTATATCGTAATGGTATATAACGTTATACGTTATATCGTAACACTATATAACGTTATAAGTTATATCGTAATAGTATGTAACGCTATACATTATATCGTAATAGTATATAACGTTATACGTTATATCGTAATGCTAGATAACGTTGTACGTTATATCGTAATAGTATATAACGTTATACGTTATATCGTAATAGTATATAACGTAATACGTTATAACATAATGCTACATAACGTTATAAGATATATCGTAATAGTATATAACGTTATACGTTATATCGTAATAGTATTTAACGTTATACGATGCATCGTAATAATATATAACGTTATACGTTATATCGTAATGGTATATAACGTTATCCGTTATATCGTAATAGTATATAACGTTATACGTTATATCGTAATAGTATATAACGTAATACGTCATAACATAATGCTACATAAAGTAATAAGATATATCGTAATAGTATGTAACGTTATATGTTATATCGTAATAGTATATAACGTTATACGTTATATCGTAATAGTATATAACGTTATACGTTATATCGTAATAGTATATAACGTTATACGTTATATCGTAATGCTAGATAACGTTGTACGTTATATCGTAATAGTATATAACGTTACACGTTATATCGTAATAGTATATAACGTTATACGATGCATCGTGATAATATATAACGTTATACGTTATATCGTAATAGTATATGACGTTATACGTTATATCGTAATAGTATATATCGTTATACGATGCATCGTAATAATATATATCGTTATACGTTATATCGTAACAGTATATAACGATATACGTTATATCGTAATAGTATATAACGTTATACGTTTTATCGTAATAGTATATAACGTTATACGTTATATCGTAATAGTATATAACGTTATACGATGCATCGTAATAATATATAACGTTATACGTTATATCGTAATAGTATATAACGTAATACGTTATAACATAATGCTACATAACGTAATAAGATATATCGTAATAGTATATAACGTTATACGTTATATCCTCATACTATATAACGTTATACGTTATATCGTAATAGTATATAACGTTATACGTTATATCGTAATAGTATATAACGTAATACGTCATAACATAATAGTACATAAAGTAATAAGATACATCGTAATAGTATATAACGTTATACGTTATATCGTAATACTATATAACGCTCTACGTTATATCGTAATACTAGATAACGTTGTACGTTATATCGTAATAGTATATAACGTTATACGTTATATCGTAATAGTATATAACGTTATACGTTATATCGTAATAGTATATAACGTAATACGTCATAACATAATGCTACATAAAGTAATAAGATACATCGTAATAGTATATAACGTTATACGTTATATCGTAATAGTATATAACGTTATACGATATATCGTAATAGTATATAACGTTATACGTTATATACTATTAGTGCTATACTATTATACTATTATACTATTATCGTACTACACGTTATATACTATTATCGTAGTGCTAGATAACGTTGCACGTTATATCGTAATAGTATATAACGTTATTCGTTATATCGTAATAGTATATAACGTTATACGTTATATCGTAATAGTATATAACGTTATACGTTATATCGTAATGCTAGATAACGTTATACGTTATATCGTAATATTATATAACGTTATACGATGCATCGTAATACTATATAACGTTATACGTTATATCGTAATGGTATATAACGTTATCCGTTATATCGTAATAGTATATAACGTTATACGTTATATCGTAATAGTATATAACGTAATACGTTATAACATAATGCTACATAACGTAATAAGATATATCGTAATAGTATATAACGTTACACGTTATATCGTAATAGTATATAACGTTATACGATGCATCGTGATAATATATAACGTTATACGTTATATCGTAATAGTATATGACGTTATACGTTATATCGTAATAGTATATAACGTTATACGATGCATCGTAATAATATATAACGTTATACGTTATATCGTAACAGTATATAACGATATACGTTATATCGTAATAGTATATAACGTTATACGTTTTATCGTAATAGTATATAACGTTATACGTTATATCGTAATAGTATATAACGTTATACGATGCATCGTAATAATATATAACGTTATACGTTATATCGTAATAGTATATAACGTAATACGTTATAACATAATGCTACATAACGTAATAAGATATATCCTAATAGTATATAACGTTATACGTTATATCCTCATACTATATAACGTTATACGTTATATCGTAATAGTATATAACGTTATACGTTATATCGTAATAGTATATAACGTAATACGTCATAACATAATAGTACATAAAGTAATAAGATACATCGTAATAGTATATAACGTTATACGTTATATCGTAATAGTATATAACGTTATACGATATATCGTAATAGTATATAACGTTATACGTTATATACTATTAGTGCTATACTATTATACTATTATACTATTATCGTACTACACGTTATATACTATTATCGTAGTGCTAGATAACGTTGCACGTTATATCGTAATAGTATATAACGTTATTCGTTATATCGTAATAGTATATAACGTTATACGTTATATCGTAATAGTATATAACGTTATACGTTATATCGTAATGCTAGATAACGTTATACGTTATATCGTAATATTATATAACGTTATACGATGCATCGTAATACTATATAACGTTATACGTTATATCGTAATAGTATATAACGTAATACGTTATAACATAATGCTACATAACGTAATAAGATATATCGTAATAGTATGTAACGTTATACGTTATATCGTAATAGTATATAACGTTATACGATGCATCGTAATAATATATAACGTTATACGTTATATCGTAATGGTATATAACGTTATCCGTTATATCGTAATAGTATATAACGTTATACGTTATATCGTAATAGTATATAACGTAATACGTCATAACATAATGCTACATAAAGTAATAAGATATATCGTAATAGTATGTAACGTTATATGTTATATCGTAATAGTATATAACGTTATACGTTATATCGTAATAGTATATAACGTTATACGTTATATCGTAATAGTATATAACGTTATACGTTATATCGTAATAGTATATAACTTTATACGTTATATCGTAATAGTATATAACGTTACACGTTATATCGTAACAGTATATAACGATATACGTTATATCGTAATAGTATATAACGTTATACGTTTTATCGTAATAGTATATAACGTTATACGTTATATCGTAATAGTATATAACGTTATACGTTATATCGTAATAGTATATGACGTTATCCGTTATATCGTAATAGTATATAACGTTATACGATGCGTCGTAATAATATATAACGTTATACGTTATATCGTAATAGTATATAACGTAATACGTTATAACATAATGCTACATAACGTAATAAGATATATCGTAATAGTATATAACGTTATACGTTATATCGTAATACTATATAACGTTATACGTTATATCGTAATAGTATATAACGTTATACGTTATATCGTAATAGTATATAACGTAATACGTCATAACATAATGCTACATGAAGTAATAAGATACATCGTAATAGTATATAACGTTATACGTTATATCGTAATACTATATAACGCTCTACATTATATCGTAATGGTATATAACGTTATACGTTATATCGTAACACTATATAACGTTATAAGTTATATCGTAATAGTATATAACGTTATACGATGCATCGTAATAATGTATAACGTTACACGTTATATCGTAATAGTATATAACGTTATACGTTATATCGTAATGCTAGATAACGTTGTACGTTATATCGTAATAGTATATAACGTTATACGTTATATCGTAATAGTATATAACGTTATACGTTATATCGTAATAGTATATAACGTTATACGTTATATCGTAATGGTAGATAACGTAATACGTCATAACATAATAGTACATAAAGTAATAAGATACATCGTAATAGTATATAACGTTATACGTTATATCGTAATACTATATAACGCTCTACGTTATATCGTAATACTAGATAACGTTGTACGTTATATCGTAATAGTATATAACGTTATACGTTATATCGTAATAGTATATAACGTTATACGTTATATCGTAATAGTATATAACGTAATACGTCATAACATAATGCTACATAAAGTAATAAGATACATCGTAATAGTATATAACGTTATACGTTATATCGTAATAGTATATAACGTTATACGATATATCGTAATAGTATATAACGTTATACGTTATATACTATTAGTGCTATACTATTATACTATTATACTATTATCGTACTACACGTTATATACTATTATCGTAGTGCTAGATAACGTTGCACGTTATATCGTAATAGTATATAACGTTATTCGTTATATCGTAATAGTATATAACGTTATACGTTATATCGTAATAGTATATAACGTTATACGTTATATCGTAATGCTAGATAACGTTATACGTTATATCGTAATATTATATAACGTTATACGATGCATCGTAATACTATATAACGTTATACGTTATATCGTAATGGTATATAACGTTATCCGTTATATCGTAATAGTATATAACGTTATACGTTATATCGTAATAGTATATAACGTAATACGTTATAACATAATGCTACATAACGTAATAAGATATATCGTAATAGTATATAACGTTACACGTTATATCGTAATAGTATATAACGTTATACGATGCATCGTGATAATATATAACGTTATACGTTATATCGTAATAGTATATGACGTTATACGTTATATCGTAATAGTATATAACGTTATACGATGCATCGTAATAATATATAACGTTATACGTTATATCGTAACAGTATATAACGATATACGTTATATCGTAATAGTATATAACGTTATACGTTTTATCGTAATAGTATATAACGTTATACGTTATATCGTAATAGTATATAACGTTATACGATGCATCGTAATAATATATAACGTTATACGTTATATCGTAATAGTATATAACGTAATACGTTATAACATAATGCTACATAACGTAATAAGATATATCCTAATAGTATATAACGTTATACGTTATATCCTCATACTATATAACGTTATACGTTATATCGTAATAGTATATAACGTTATACGTTATATCGTAATAGTATATAACGTAATACGTCATAACATAATGCTACATAAAGTAATAAGATACATCGTAATAGTATATAACGTTATACGTTATATCGTAATAGTATATAACGTTATACGATATATCGTAATAGTATATAACGTTATACGTTATATACTATTAGTGCTATACTATTATACTATTATACTATTATCGTACTACACGTTATATACTATTATCGTAGTGCTAGATAACGTTGCACGTTATATCGTAATAGTATATAACGTTATTCGTTATATCGTAATAGTATATAACGTTATACGTTATATCGTAATAGTATATAACGTTATACGTTATATCGTAATGCTAGATAACGTTATACGTTATATCGTAATATTATATAACGTTATACGATGCATCGTAATACTATATAACGTTATACGTTATATCGTAATAGTATATAACGTAATACGTTATAACATAATGCTACATAACGTAATAAGATATATCGTAATAGTATGTAACGTTATACGTTATATCGTAATAGTATATAACGTTATACGATGCATCGTAATAATATATAACGTTATACGTTATATCGTAATGGTATATAACGTTATCCGTTATATCGTAATAGTATATAACGTTATACGTTATATCGTAATAGTATATAACGTAATACGTCATAACATAATGCTACATAAAGTAATAAGATATATCGTAATAGTATGTAACGTTATATGTTATATCGTAATAGTATATAACGTTGTACGTTATATCGTAATAGTATATAACGTTATACGTTATATCGTAATAGTATATAACGTTATACGTTATATCGTAATAGTATATAACTTTATACGTTATATCGTAATAGTATATAACGTTGCACGTTATATCGTAATGCTAGATAACGTTATACGTTATATCGTAATATTATATAACGTTATACGATGCATCGTAATACTATATAACGTTATACGTTATATCGTAATAGTATATAACGTAATACGTTATAACATAATGCTACATAACGTAATAAGATATATCGTAATAGTATGTAACGTTATACGTTATATCGTAATAGTATATAACGTTATACGATGCATCGTAATAATATATAACGTTATACGTTATATCGTAATGGTATATAACGTTATCCGTTATATCGTAATAGTATATAACGTTATACGTTATATCGTAATAGTATATAACGTAATACGTTATAACATAATGCTACATAACGTAATAAGATATATCGTAATAGTATGTAACGTTATACGTTATATCGTAATAGTATATAACGTTATACGATGCATCGTAATAATATATAACGTTATACGTTATATCGTAATGGTATATAACGTTATCCGTTATATCGTAATAGTATATAACGTTATACGTTATATCGTGATAGTATATAACGTAATACGTCATAACATAATGCTACATAAAGTAATAAGATATATCGTAATAGTATGTAACGTTATATGTTATATCGTAATAGTATATAACGTTATACGTTATATCGTAATAGTATATAACGTTATACGTTATATCGTAATAGTATATAACGTTATACGTTATATCGTAATAGTATATAACTTTATACGTTATATCGTAATAGTATATAACGTTACACGTTATATCGTAACAGTATATAACGATATACGTTATATCGTAATAGTATATAACGTTATACGTTTTATCGTAATAGTATATAACGTTATACGTTATATCGTAATAGTATATAACGTTATACGTTATATCGTAATAGTATATGACGTTATCCGTTATATCGTAATAGTATATAACGTTATACGATGCATCGTAATAATATATAACGTTATACGTTATATCGTAATAGTATATAACGTAATACGTTATAACATAATGCTACATAACGTAATAAGATATATCGTAATAGTATATAACGTTATACGTTATATCGTAATACTATATAACGTTATACGTTATATCGTAATAGTATATAACGTTATACGTTATATCGTAATAGTATATAACGTAATACGTCATAACATAATGCTACATGAAGTAATAAGATACATCGTAATAGTATATAACGTTATACGTTATATCGTAATACTATATAACGCTCTACGTTATATCGTAATGGTATATAACGTTATACGTTATATCGTAACACTATATAACGTTATAAGTTATATCGTAATAGTATATAACGTTATACGATGCATCGTAATAATGTATAACGTTACACGTTATATCGTAATAGTATATAACGTTATACGTTATATCGTAATGCTAGATAACGTTGTACGTTATATCGTAATGGTAGATAACGTTGTACGTTATATCGTAATAGTATATAACGTTATACGTTATATCGTAATAGTATATAACGTTATACGTTATATCGTAATAGTATATAACGTTATACGTTATATCGTAATGCTAGATAACGTTGTACGTTATATCGTAATAGTATATAACGTTATACGTTATATCGTAATAGTATATAACGTTATACGTTATATCGTAATGGTAGATAACGTTGTACGTTATATCGTAATAGTATATAACGTTATACGTTATATCGTAATAGTATATAACGTTATACGTTATATCGTAATAGTATATAACGTTATACGTTATATCGTAATGCTAGATAACGTTGTACGTTATATCGTAATAGTATATAACGTTACACGTTATATCGTAATAGTATATAACGTTATACGATGCATCGTAATAATGTATAACGTTACACGTTATATCGTAATAGTATATAACGTTATACGTTATATCGTAATGCTAGATAACGTTGTACGTTATATCGTAATAGTATATAACGTTATACGTTATATCGTAATAGTATATAACGTTATACGTTATATCGTAATAGTATATAACGTTATACGTTATATCGTAATAGTATATAACGTTATACGTTATATCGTAATGCTAGATGACGTTGTACGTTATATCGTAATAGTATATAACGTTATACGTTATATCGTAATAGTATATAACGTTATACGTTATATCGTAATAGTATATAACGTTATACGTTATATCGTAATAGTATATAACGTAATACGTCATAACATAATGCTACATAAAGTAATAAGATACATCGTAATAGTATATAACGTTATACGTTATATCGTAATACTATATAACGCTCTACGTTATATCGTAATGGTATATAACGTTATACGTTATATCGTAACACTATATAACGTTATAAGTTATATCGTAATAGTATATAACGTTATACGATGCATCGTAATAATGTATAACGTTACACGTTATATCGTAATAGTATATAACGTTATACGTTATATCGTAATACTATATAACGCTCTACGTTATATCGTAATGGTATATAACGTTATACGTTATATCGTAACACTATATAACGTTATAAGTTATATCGTAATAGTATATAACGTTATACGATGCATCGTAATAATGTATAACGTTACACGTTATATCGTAATAGTATATAACGTTATACGTTATATCGTAATGCTAGATAACGTTGTACGTTATATCGTAATAGTATATAACGTTATACGTTATATCGTAATAGTATATAACGTTATACGTTATATCGTAATAGTATATAACGTTATACGTTATATCGTAATGCTAGATAACGTTGTACGTTATATCGTAATAGTATATAACGTTATACGTTATATCGTAATAGTATATAACGTTATATGTTATATCGTAATAGTATATAACGTTATACGTTATATCGTAATAGTATATAACGTAATACGTCATAACATAATGCTACATAAAGTAATAAGATACATCGTAATAGTATATAACGTTATACGTTATATCGTAATACTATACAATGCTCTACGTTATATCGTAATGGTATATAACGTTATACGCTATATCGTAACACTATATAACGTTATAAGTTATATCGTAATAGTATATAACGTTATACGATGCATCGTAATAATGTATAACGTTATACGTTATATCGTAATAGTATATAACGTTATACGTTATATCGTAATAGTATATAACGTTATACGTTATATCGTAATAGTATATAACTTTATACGTTATATCGTAATAGTATATAACGTTACACGTTATATCGTAACAGTATATAACGATATACGTTATATCGTAATAGTATATAACGTTATACGTTTTATCGTAATAGTATATAACGTTATACGTTATATCGTAATAGTATATAACGTTATACGTTATATCGTAATAGTATATAACGTTATACGTTATATCGTAATAGTATATAACGTTATACGTTATATCGTAATAGTATATAACTTTATACGTTATATCGTAATAGTATATAACGTTACACGTTATATCGTAACAGTATATAACGATATACGTTATATCGTAATAGTATATAACGTTATACGTTATATCGTAATAGTATATAACTTTATACGTTATATCGTAATAGTATATAACGTTACACGTTATATCGTAACAGTATATAACGATATACGTTATATCGTAATAGTATATAACGTTATACGTTTTATCGTAATAGTATATAACGTTATACGTTATATCGTAATAGTATATAACGTTATACGTTATATCGTAATAGTATATAACGTTATACGTTATATCGTAATACTATATAACGTTATACGTTATATCGTAATAGTATATAACGTTATACGTTATATCGTAATAGTATATAACGTAATACGTCATAACATAATGCTACATGAAGTAATAAGATACATCGTAATAGTATATAACGTTATACGTTATATACTATTAGTGCTATACTATTATACTATTATACTATTATCGTACTACACGTTATATACTATTATCGTAGTGCTAGATAACGTTGCACGTTATATCGTAATAGTATATAACGTTATTCGTTATATCGTAATAGTATATAACGTTATACGTTATATCGTAATAGTATATAACGTTATACGTTATATCGTAATGCTAGATAACGTTATACGTTATACCGTAATATTATATAACGTTATACGATGCATCGTAATACTATATAACGTTATACGTTATATCGTAATGGTATATAACGTTATCCGTTATATCGTAATAGTATATAACGTTATACGTTATATCGTAATAGAATATAACGTAATACGTTATAACATAATGCTACATAACGTAATAAGATATATCGTAATAGTATATAACGTTACACGTTATATCGTAATAGTATATAACGTTATACGATGCATCGTGATAATATATAACGTTATACGTTATATCGTAATAGTATATGACGGTATACGTTATATCGTAATAGTATATAACGTTATACGATGCATCGTAATAATATATAACGTTATACGTTATATCGTAACAGTATATAACGATATACGTTATATCGTAATAGTATATAACGTTATACGTTTTATCGTAATAGTATATAACGTTATACGTTATATCGTAATAGTATATAACGTTATACGATGCATCGTAATAATATATAACGTTATACGTTATATCGTAATAGTATATAACGTAATACGTTATAACATAATGCTACATAACGTAATAAGATATATCCTAATAGTATATAACGTTATACGTTATATCCTCATACTATATAACGTTATACGTTATATCGTAATAGTATATAACGTTATACGTTATATCGTAATAGTATATAACGTAATACGTCATAACATAATAGTACATAAAGTAATAAGATACATCGTAATAGTATATAACGTTATACGTTATATCGTAATACTATATAACGCTCTACGTTATATCGTAATACTAGATAACGTTGTACGTTATATCGTAATAGTATATAACGTTATACGTTATATCGTAATAGTATATAACGTTATACGTTATATCGTAATAGTATATAACGTTATACGTTATATCGTAATAGTATATAACGTAATACGTCATAACATAATGCTACATGAAGTAATAAGATACATCGTAATAGTATATAACGTTATACGTTATATACTATTAGTGCTATACTATTATACTATTATACTATTATCGTACTACACGTTATATACTATTATCGTAGTGCTAGATAACGTTGCACGTTATATCGTAATAGTATATAACGTTATTCGTTATATCGTAATAGTATATAACGTTATACGTTATATCGTAATAGTATATAACGTTATACGTTATATCGTAATGCTAGATAACGTTATACGTTATACCGTAATATTATATAACGTTATACGATGCATCGTAATACTATATAACGTTATACGTTATATCGTAATGGTATATAACGTTATCCGTTATATCGTAATAGTATATAACGTTATACGTTATATCGTAATAGAATATAACGTAATACGTTATAACATAATGCTACATAACGTAATAAGATATATCGTAATAGTATATAACGTTACACGTTATATCGTAATAGTATATAACGTTATACGATGCATCGTGATAATATATAACGTTATACGTTATATCGTAATAGTATATGACGTTATACGTTATATCGTAATAGTATATAACGTTATACGATGCATCGTAATAATATATAACGTTATACGTTATATCGTAACAGTATATAACGATATACGTTATATCGTAATAGTATATAACGTTATACGTTTTATCGTAATAGTATATAACGTTATACGTTATATCGTAATAGTATATAACGTTATACGATGCATCGTAATAATATATAACGTTATACGTTATATCGTAATAGTATATAACGTAATACGTTATAACATAATGCTACATAACGTAATAAGATATATCCTAATAGTATATAACGTTATACGTTATATCCTCATACTATATAACGTTATACGTTATATCGTAATAGTATATAACGTTATACGTTATATCGTAATAGTATATAACGTAATACGTCATAACATAATAGTACATAAAGTAATAAGATACATCGTAATAGTATATAACGTTATACGTTATATCGTAATACTATATAACGCTCTACGTTATATCGTAATACTAGATAACGTTGTACGTTATATCGTAATAGTATATAACGTTATACGTTATATCGTAATAGTATATAACGTTATACGTTATATCGTAATAGTATATAACTTTATACGTTATATCGTAATAGTATATAACGTTGCACGTTATATCGTAATGCTAGATAACGTTATACGTTATATCGTAATATTATATAACGTTATACGATGCATCGTAATACTATATAACGTTATACGTTATATCGTAATAGTATATAACGTAATACGTTATATCGTAATAGTATATAACGTTATACGTTATATCGTAATAGTATATAACGTAATACGTTATAACATAATGCTACATAACGTAATAAGATATATCGTAATAGTATGTAACGTTATACGTTATATCGTAATAGTATATAACGTTATACGATGCATCGTAATAATATATAACGTTATACGTTATATCGTAATGGTATATAACGTTATCCGTTATATCGTAATAGTATATAACGTTATACGTTATATCGTGATAGTATATAACGTAATACGTCATAACATAATGCTACATAAAGTAATAAGATATATCGTAATAGTATGTAACGTTATATGTTATATCGTAACAGTATATAACGAAATACGTTATATCGTAATAGTATATAACGTTATACGTTATATCGTAATAGTATATAACGTTATACGTTAAATCGTAATAGTATATAACTTGATACGATATACCGTAATAGTATATAACGTTACACGTTATATCGTAACAGTATATAACGATATACGTTATATCGTAATAGTATATAACGTTATACGTTTTATCGTAATAGTATATAACGTTATACGTTATATCGTAATAGTATATAACGTTATACGTTATATCGTAATAGTATATGACGTTATCCGTTATACCGTAATAGTATATAACGTTATACGATGCATCGTAATAATATATAACGTTATACGTTATATCGTAATAGTATATAACGTAATACGTTATAACATAATGCTACATAACGTAATAAGATATATCGTAATAGTATATAACGTTATACGTTATATCGTAATACTATATAACGTTATACGTTATATCGTAATAGTATATAACGTTATACGTTATATCGTAATAGTATATAACGTAATACGTCATAACATAATGCTACATGAAGTAATAAGATACATCGTAATAGTATATAACGTTATACGTTATATCGTAATACTATATAACGCTCTACGTTATATCGTAATGGTATATAACGTTATACGTTATATCGTAACACTATATAACGTTATAAGTTATATCGTAATAGTATATAACGTTATACGATGCATCGTAATAATGTATAACGTTACACGTTATATCGTAATAGTATATAACGTTATACGTTATATCGTAATGCTAGATAACGTTGTACGTTATATCGTAATGGTAGATGACGTTGTACGTTATATCGTAATAGTATATAACGTTATACGTTATATCGTAATAGTATATAACGTTATACGTTATATCGTAATAGTATATAACGTTATACGTTATATCGTAATGCTAGATAACGTTGTACGTTATATCGTAATAGTATATAACGTTATACGTTATATCGTAATAGTATATAACGTTATACGTTATATCGTAATGGTAGATAACGTTGTACGTTATATCGTAATAGTATATAACGTTATACGTTATATCGTAATAGTATATAACGTTATACGTTATATCGTAATAGTATATAACGTTATACGTTATATCGTAATGCTAGATAACGTTGTACGTTATATCGTAATAGTATATAACGTTACACGTTATATCGTAATAGTATATAACGTTATACGATGCATCGTAATAATGTATAACGTTACACGTTATATCGTAATAGTATATAACGTTATACGTTATATCGTAATGCTAGATAACGTTGTACGTTATATCGTAATAGTATATAACGTTATACGTTATATCGTAATAGTATATAACGTTATACGTTATATCGTAATAGTATATAACGTTATACGTTATATCGTAATAGTATATAACGTTATACGTTATATCGTAATGCTAGATGACGTTGTACGTTATATCGTAATAGTATATAACGTTATACGTTATATCGTAATAGTATATAACGTTATACGTTATATCGTAATAGTATATAACGTTATACGTTATATCGTAATAGTATATAACGTAATACGTCATAACATAATGCTACATAAAGTAATAAGATACATCGTAATAGTATGTAACGTTATACGTTATATCGTAATACTATATAACGCTCTACGTTATATCGTAATGGTATATAACGTTATACGTTATATCGTAACACTATATAACGTTATAAGTTATATCGTAATAGTATATAACGTTATACGATGCATCGTAATAATGTATAACGTTACACGTTATATCGTAATAGTATATAACGTTATACGTTATATCGTAATACTATATAACGCTCTACGTTATATCGTAATGGTATATAACGTTATACGTTATATCGTAACACTATATAACGTTATAAGTTATATCGTAATAGTATATAACGTTATACGATGCATCGTAATAATGTATAACGTTACACGTTATATCGTAATAGTATATAACGTTATACGTTATATCGTAATGCTAGATAACGTTGTACGTTATATCGTAATAGTATATAACGTTATACGTTATATCGTAATAGTATATAACGTTATACGTTATATCGTAATAGTATATAACGTTATACGTTATATCGTAATGCTAGATAACGTTGTACGTTATATCGTAATAGTATATAACGTTATACGTTATATCGTAATAGTATATAACGTAATACGTCATAACATAATAGTACATAAAGTAATAAGATACATCGTAATAGTATATAACGTTATACGTTATATCGTAATACTATATAACGCTCTACGTTATATCGTAATACTAGATAACGTTGTACGTTATATCGTAATAGTATATAACGTTATACGTTATATCGTAATAGTATATAACGTTATACGTTATATCGTAATAGTATATAACTTTATACGTTATATCGTAATAGTATATAACGTTGCACGTTATATCGTAATGCTAGATAACGTTATACGTTATATCGTAATATTATATAACGTTATACGATGCATCGTAATACTATATAACGTTATACGTTATATCGTAATAGTATATAACGTAATACGTTATATCGTAATAGTATATAACGTTATACGTTATATCGTAATAGTATATAACGTAATACGTTATAACATAATGCTACATAACGTAATAAGATATATCGTAATAGTATGTAACGTTATACGTTATATCGTAATAGTATATAACGTTATACGATGCATCGTAATAATATATAACGTTATACGTTATATCGTAATGGTATATAACGTTATCCGTTATATCGTAATAGTATATAACGTTATACGTTATATCGTGATAGTATATAACGTAATACGTCATAACATAATGCTACATAAAGTAATAAGATATATCGTAATAGTATGTAACGTTATATGTTATATCGTAATAGTATATAACGTTATACGTTATATCGTAATAGTATATAACGTTATACGTTATATCGTAATAGTATATAACGTTATACGTTATATCGTAATAGTATATAACTTTATACGTTATATCGTAATAGTATATAACGTTACACGTTATATCGTAACAGTATATAACGATATACGTTATATCGTAATAGTATATAACGTTATACGTTTTATCGTAATAGTATATAACGTTATACGTTATATCGTAATAGTATATAACGTTATACGTTATATCGTAATAGTATATGACGTTATCCGTTATACCGTAATAGTATATAACGTTATACGATGCATCGTAATAATATATAACGTTATACGTTATATCGTAATAGTATATAACGTAATACGTTATAACATAATGCTACATAACGTAATAAGATATATCGTAATAGTATATAACGTTATACGTTATATCGTAATACTATATAACGTTATACGTTATATCGTAATAGTATATAACGTTATACGTTATATCGTAATAGTATATAACGTAATACGTCATAACATAATGCTACATGAAGTAATAAGATACATCGTAATAGTATATAACGTTATACGTTATATCGTAATACTATATAACGCTCTACGTTATATCGTAATGGTATATAACGTTATACGTTATATCGTAACACTATATAACGTTATAAGTTATATCGTAATAGTATATAACGTTATACGATGCATCGTAATAATGTATAACGTTACACGTTATATCGTAATAGTATATAACGTTATACGTTATATCGTAATGCTAGATAACGTTGTACGTTATATCGTAATGGTAGATGACGTTGTACGTTATATCGTAATAGTATATAACGTTATACGTTATATCGTAATAGTATATAACGTTATACGTTATATCGTAATAGTATATAACGTTATACGTTATATCGTAATGCTAGATAACGTTGTACGTTATATCGTAATAGTATATAACGTTATACGTTATATCGTAATAGTATATAACGTTATACGTTATATCGTAATGGTAGATAACGTTGTACGTTATATCGTAATAGTATATAACGTTATACGTTATATCGTAATAGTATATAACGTTATACGTTATATCGTAATAGTATATAACGTTATACGTTATATCGTAATGCTAGATAACGTTGTACGTTATATCGTAATAGTATATAACGTTACACGTTATATCGTAATAGTATATAACGTTATACGATGCATCGTAATAATGTATAACGTTACACGTTATATCGTAATAGTATATAACGTTATACGTTATATCGTAATGCTAGATAACGTTGTACGTTATATCGTAATAGTATATAACGTTATACGTTATATCGTAATAGTATATAACGTTATACGTTATATCGTAATAGTATATAACGTTATACGTTATATCGTAATAGTATATAACGTTATACGTTATATCGTAATGCTAGATGACGTTGTACGTTATATCGTAATAGTATATAACGTTATACGTTATATCGTAATAGTATATAACGTTATACGTTATATCGTAATAGTATATAACGTTATACGTTATATCGTAATAGTATATAACGTAATACGTCATAACATAATGCTACATAAAGTAATAAGATACATCGTAATAGTATGTAACGTTATACGTTATATCGTAATACTATATAACGCTCTACGTTATATCGTAATGGTATATAACGTTATACGTTATATCGTAACACTATATAACGTTATAAGTTATATCGTAATAGTATATAACGTTATACGATGCATCGTAATAATGTATAACGTTACACGTTATATCGTAATAGTATATAACGTTATACGTTATATCGTAATACTATATAACGCTCTACGTTATATCGTAATGGTATATAACGTTATACGTTATATCGTAACACTATATAACGTTATAAGTTATATCGTAATAGTATATAACGTTATACGATGCATCGTAATAATGTATAACGTTACACGTTATATCGTAATAGTATATAACGTTATACGTTATATCGTAATGCTAGATAACGTTGTACGTTATATCGTAATAGTATATAACGTTATACGTTATATCGTAATAGTATATAACGTTATACGTTATATCGTAATAGTATATAACGTTATACGTTATATCGTAATGCTAGATAACGTTGTACGTTATATCGTAATAGTATATAACGTTATACGTTATATCGTAATAGTATATAACGTTATATGTTATATCGTAATAGTATATAACGTTATACGTTATATCGTAATAGTATATAACGTAATACGTCATAACATAATGCTACATAAAGTAATAAGATACATCGTAATAGTATATAACGTTATACGTTATATCGTAATACTATATAATGCTCTACGTTATATCGTAATGGTATATAACGTTATACGCTATATCGTAACACTATATAACGTTATAAGTTATATCGTAATAGTATATAACGTTATACGATGCATCGTAATAATGTATAACGTTATACGTTATATCGTAATAGTATATAACGTTATACGTTATATCGTAATAGTATATAACGTTATACGTTATATCGTAATAGTATATAACTTTATACGTTATATCGTAATAGTATATAACGTTACACGTTATATCGTAACAGTATATAACGATATACGTTATATCGTAATAGTATATAACGTTATACGTTTTATCGTAATAGTATATAACGTTATACGTTATATCGTAATAGTATATAACGTTATACGTTATATCGTAATAGTATATGACGTTATCCGTTATATCGTAATAGTATATAACGTTATACGATGCATCGTAATAATATATAACGTTATACGTTATATCGTAATAGTATATAACGTAATACGTTATAACATAATGCTACATAACGTAATAAGATATATCGTAATAGTATATAACGTTATACGTTATATCGTAATACTATATAACGTTATACGTTATATCGTAATAGTATATAACGTTATACGTTATATCGTAATAGTATATAACGTAATACGTCATAACATAATGCTACATGAAGTAATAAGATACATCGTAATAGTATATAACGTTATACGTTATATACTATTAGTGCTATACTATTATACTATTATACTATTATCGTACTACACGTTATATACTATTATCGTAGTGCTAGATAACGTTGCACGTTATATCGTAATAGTATATAACGTTATTCGTTATATCGTAATAGTATATAACGTTATACGTTATATCGTAATAGTATATAACGTTATACGTTATATCGTAATGCTAGATAACGTTATACGTTATACCGTAATATTATATAACGTTATACGATGCATCGTAATACTATATAACGTTATACGTTATATCGTAATGGTATATAACGTTATCCGTTATATCGTAATAGTATATAACGTTATACGTTATATCGTAATAGAATATAACGTAATACGTTATAACATAATGCTACATAACGTAATAAGATATATCGTAATAGTATATAACGTTACACGTTATATCGTAATAGTATATAACGTTATACGATGCATCGTGATAATATATAACGTTATACGTTATATCGTAATAGTATATGACGTTATACGTTATATCGTAATAGTATATAACGTTATACGATGCATCGTAATAATATATAACGTTATACGTTATATCGTAACAGTATATAACGATATACGTTATATCGTAATAGTATATAACGTTATACGTTTTATCGTAATAGTATATAACGTTATACGTTATATCGTAATAGTATATAACGTTATACGATGCATCGTAATAATATATAACGTTATACGTTATATCGTAATAGTATATAACGTAATACGTTATAACATAATGCTACATAACGTAATAAGATATATCCTAATAGTATATAACGTTATACGTTATATCCTCATACTATATAACGTTATACGTTATATCGTAATAGTATATAACGTTATACGTTATATCGTAATAGTATATAACGTAATACGTCATAACATAATAGTACATAAAGTAATAAGATACATCGTAATAGTATATAACGTTATACGTTATATCGTAATACTATATAACGCTCTACGTTATATCGTAATACTAGATAACGTTGTACGTTATATCGTAATAGTATATAACGTTATACGTTATATCGTAATAGTATATAACGTTATACGTTATATCGTAATAGTATAGAACGTAATACGTCATAACATAATGCTACATAAAGTAATAAGATACATCGTAATAGTATATAACGTTATACGTTATATCGTAATAGTATATAACGTTATACGATATATCGTAATAGTATATAACGTTATACGTTATATACTATTAGTGCTATACTATTATACTATTATACTATTATCGTACTACACGTTATATACTATTATCGTAGTGCTAGATAACGTTGCACGTTATATCGTAATAGTATATAACGTTATTCGTTATATCGTAATAGTATATAACGTTATACGTTATATCGTAATAGTATATAACGTTATACGTTATATCGTAATGCTAGATAACGTTATACGTTATATCGTAATATTATATAACGTTATACGATGCATCGTAATACTATATAACGTTATACGTTATATCGTAATAGTATATAACGTAATACGTTATAACATAATGCTACATAACGTAATAAGATATATCGTAATAGTATGTAACGTTATACGTTATATCGTAATAGTATATAACGTTATACGATGCATCGTAATAATATATAACGTTATACGTTATATCGTAATGGTATATAACGTTATCCGTTATATCGTAATAGTATATAACGTTATACGTTATATCGTAATAGTATATAACGTAATACGTCATAACATAATGCTACATAAAGTAATAAGATATATCGTAATAGTATGTAACGTTATATGTTATATCGTAATAGTATATAACGTTATACGTTATATCGTAATAGTATATAACGTTATACGTTATATCGTAATAGTATATAACGTTATACGTTATATCGTAATAGTATATAACTTTATACGTTATATCGTAATAGTATATAACGTTACACGTTATATCGTAACAGTATATAACGATATACGTTATATCGTAATAGTATATAACGTTATACGTTTTATCGTAATAGTATATAACGTTATACGTTATATCGTAATAGTATATAACGTTATACGTTATATCGTAATAGTATATAACGTTATACGTTATATCGTAATAGTATATGACGTTATCCGTTATATCGTAATAGTATATAACGTTATACGATGCATCGTAATAATATATAACGTTATACGTTATATCGTAATAGTATATAACGTAATACGTTATAACATAATGCTACATAACGTAATAAGATATATCGTAATAGTATATAACGTTATACGTTATATCGTAATACTATATAACGTTATACGTTATATCGTAATAGTATATAACGTTATACGTTATATCGTAATAGTATATAACGTAATACGTCATAACATAATGCTACATGAAGTAATAAGATACATCGTAATAGTATATAACGTTATACGTTATATCGTAATACTATATAACGCTCTACGTTATATCGTAATGGTATATAACGTTATACGTTATATCGTAACACTATATAACGTTATAAGTTATATCGTAATAGTATATAACGTTATACGATGCATCGTAATAATGTATAACGTTACACGTTATATCGTAATAGTATATAACGTTATACGTTATATCGTAATGCTAGATAACGTTGTACGTTATATCGTAATAGTATATAACGTTATACGTTATATCGTAATAGTATATAACGTTATACGATGCATCGTAATAATGTATAACGTTATACGTTATATCGTAACATGATATAACGTTATAAGTTATATCGTAATAGTATATAACGTTATACGATGCATCGTAATAATATATAACGTTATACGTTATATCGTAATGGTATATAACGTTATCCGTTATATCGTCATAGTATGTAACGTTATACGTTATATCGCAATATTATATAACGTTATTCGATGCATCGTAATACTATATAACGTTATACGTTATATCGTAATATTATATAACGTTATACGTTATATCGTAATAGTATATGACGTTATCCGTTATATCGTAATAGTATATAACGTTATACGATGCATCGTAATAATATATAACGTTATCCGTTATATCGTAATAGTATATAACGTTATACGATGCATCGTAATAATATATAACGTTATACGTTATATCGTAATAGTATATAACGTAATACGTTATAACATAATGCTACATAACGTAATAAGATATATCGTAATAGTATATAACGTTATACGTTATATCCTCATACTATATAACGTTATACGTTATATCGTAATAGTATATAACGTTATACGTTATATCGTAATAGTATATAACGTAATACGTCATAACATAATAGTACATAAAGTAATAAGATACATCGTAATAGTATATAACGTTATACGTTATATCGTAATACTATATAACGCTCTACGTTATATCGTAATGGTATATAACGTTATACGTTATATCGTAACATGATATAACGTTATAAGTTATATCGTAATAGTATATAAAGTTATACGATGAATCGTAATAATGTATAATGTTACACGTTATATCGTAATAGTATATAACGTTATACGTTATATCGTAATGCTAGATAACGTTGTACGTTATATCGTAATAGTATATAACGTTATACGTTATATCGTAATAGTATATAACGTTATACGTTATATCGTAATAGTATATAACGTTATACGTTATATCGTAATAGTATATAACGTTATACGTTATATCGTAATACTAGATAACGTTGTACGTTATATCGTAATAGTATATAACGTTATTCGTTATATCGTAATAGTATATAACGTTATACGTTATATCGTAATAGTATATAACGTAATACGTCATAACATAATGCTACATAAAGTAATAAGATACATCGTAATAGTATATAACGTTATATGTTATATCGTAATACTATATAACGCTCTACGTTATATCGTAATGGTATATAACGTTATACGTTATATCGTAATGCTAGATAACGTTGTACGTTATATCGTAATAGTATATAGCGTTATACGTTATATCGTAATAGTATATAACGTAATACGTTATAACATAATGCTACATAACGTTATAAGATATATCGTAATAGTATATAACGTTATACGTTATATCGTAATAGTATTTAACGTTATACGATGCATCGTAATAATATATAACGTTATACGTTATATCGTAATAGTATATAACGTAATACGTTATAACATAATGCTACATAACGTAATAAGATATATCGTAATAGTATATAACGTTATACGTTATATCCTCATACTATATAACGTTATACGTTATATCGTAATAGTATATAACGTTATACGTTATATCGTAATAGTATATAACGTAATACGTCATAACATAATAGTACATAAAGTAATAAGATACATCGTAATAGTATATAACGTTATACGTTATATCGTAATACTATATAACGCTCTACGTTATATCGTAATGGTATATAACGTTATACGTTATATCGTAACATGATATAACGTTATAAGTTATATCGTAATAGTATATAACGTTATACGATGCATCGTAATAATGTATAACGTTACACGTTATATCGTAGTAGTATATAACGTTATACGTTATATCGTAATGCTAGATAACGTTGTACGTTATATCGTAATAGTATATAACGTTATACGTTATATCGTAATAGTATATAACGTTATACGTTATATCGTAATAGTATATAACGTTATACGTTATATCGTAATAGTATATAACGTTATACGTTATATCGTAATACTAGATAACGTTGTACGTTATATCGTAATAGTATATAACGTTATACGTTATATCGTAATAGTATATAACGTAATACGTCATAACATAATGCTACATAAAGTAATAAGATACATCGTAATAGTATATAACGTTATACGTTATATCGTAATACTATATAACGCTCTACGTTATATCGTAATGGTATATAACGTTATACGTTATATCGTAACACTATATAACGTTATAAGTTATATCGTAATAGTATGTAACGCTATACATTATATCGTAATAGTATATAACGTTATACGTTATATCGTAATGCTAGATAACGTTGTACGTTATATCGTAATAGTATATAACGTTATACGTTATATCGTAATAGTATATAACGTAATACGTTATAACATAATGCTACATAACGTTATAAGATATATCGTAATAGTATATAACGTTATACGTTATATCGTAATAGTATTTAACGTTATACGATGAATCGTAATAATATATAACGTTATACGTTATATCGTAATGGTATATAACGTTATCCGTTATATCGTAATAGTATATAACGTTATACGTTATATCGTAATAGTATATAACGTAATACGTCATAACATAATGCTACATAAAGTAATAAGATATATCGTAATAGTATGTAACGTTATATGTTATATCGTAATAGTATATAACGTTATACGTTATATCGTAATAGTATATAACGTTATACGTTATATCGTAATAGTATATAACGTTATACGTTATATCGTAATGCTAGATAACGTTGTACGTTATATCGTAATAGTATATAACGTTACACGTTATATCGTAATAGTATATAACGTTATACGATGCATCGTGATAATATATAACGTTATACGTTATATCGTAATAGTATATGACGTTATACGTTATATCGTAATAGTATATATCGTTATACGATGCATCGTAATAATATATAACGTTATACCTTATATCGTAACAGTATATAACGATATACGTTATATCGTAATAGTATATAACGTTATACGTTTTATCGTAATAGTATATAACGTTATACGTTATATCGTAATAGTATATAACGTTATACGATGCATCGTAATAATATATAACGTTATACGTTATATCGTAATAGTATATAACGTAATACGTTATAACATAATGCTACATAACGTAATAAGATATATCGTAATAGTATATAACGTTATACGTTATATCCTCATACTATATAACGTTATACGTTATATCGTAATAGTATATAACGTTATACGTTATATCGTAATAGTATATAACGTAATACGTCATAACATAATAGTACATAAAGTAATAAGATACATCGTAATAGTATATAACGTTATACGTTATATCGTAATACTATATAACGCTCTACGTTATATCGTAATACTAGATAACGTTGTACGTTATATCGTAATAGTATATAACGTTATACGTTATATCGTAATAGTATATAACGTTATACGTTATATCGTAATAGTATATAACGTAATACGTCATAACATAATGCTACATAAAGTAATAAGATACATCGTAATAGTATATAACGTTATACGTTATATCGTAATAGTATATAACGTTATACGATATATCGTAATAGTATATAACGTTATACGTTATATACTATTAGTGCTATACTATTATACTATTATACTATTATCGTACTACACGTTATATACTATTATCGTAGTGCTAGATAACGTTGCACGTTATATCGTAATAGTATATAACGTTATTAGTTATATCGTAATAGTATATAACGTTATACGTTATATCGTAATAGTATATAACGTTATACGTTATATCGTAATGCTAGATAACGTTATACGTTATATCGTAATATTATATAACGTTATACGATGCATCGTAATACTATATAACGTTATACGTTATATCGTAATGGTATATAACGTTATCCGTTATATCGTAATAGTATATAACGTTATACGTTATATCGTAATAGTATATAACGTAATACGTTATAACATAATGCTACATAACGTAATAAGATATATCGTAATAGTATATAACGTTACACGTTATATCGTAATAGTATATAACGTTATACGATGCATCGTGATAATATATAACGTTATACGTTATATCGTAATAGTATATGACGTTATACGTTATATCGTAATAGTATATAACGTTATACGATGCATCGTAATAATATATAACGTTATACGTTATATCGTAACAGTATATAACGATATACGTTATATCGTAATAGTATATAACGTTATACGTTTTATCGTAATAGTATATAACGTTATACGTTATATCGTAATAGTATATAACGTTATACGATGCATCGTAATAATATATAACGTTATACGTTATATCGTAATAGTATATAACGTAATACATTATAACATAATGCTACATAACGTAATAAGATATATCCTAATAGTATATAACGTTATACGTTATATCCTCATACTATATAACGTTATACGTTATATCGTAATAGTATATAACGTTATACGTTATATCGTAATAGTATATAACGTAATACGTCATAACATAATAGTTCATAAAGTAATAAGATACATCGTAATAGTATATAACGTTATACGTTATATCGTAATACTATATAACGCTCTACGTTATATCGTAATACTAGATAACGTTGTACGTTATATCGTAATAGTATATAACGTTATACGTTATATCGTAATAGTATATAACGTTATACGTTATATCGTAATAGTATATAACGTAATACGTCATAACATAATGCTACATAAAGTAATAAGATACATCGTAATAGTATATAACGTTATACGTTATATCGTAATAGTATATAACGTTATACGATATATCGTAATAGTATATAACGTTATACGTTATATACTATTAGTGCTATACTATTATACTATTATACTATTATCGTACTACACGTTATATACTATTATCGTAGTGCTAGATAACGTTGCACGTTATATCGTAATAGTATATAACGTTATTCGTTATATCGTAATAGTATATAACGTTATACGTTATATCGTAATGCTAGATAACGTTATACGTTATATCGTAATATTATATAACGTTATACGATGCATCGTAATACTATATAACGTTATACGTTATATCGTAATAGTATATAACGTAATACGTTATAACATAATGCTACATAACGTAATAAGATATATCGTAATAGTATGTAACGTTATACGTTATATCGTAATAGTATATAACGTTATACGATGCATCGTAATAATATATAACGTTATACGTTATATCGTAATGGTATATAACGTTATCCGTTATATCGTAATAGTATATAACGTTATACGTTATATCGTAATAGTATATAACGTAATACGTTATAACATAATGCTACATAACGTAATAAGATATATCGTAATAGTATGTAACGTTATACGTTATATCGTAATAGTATATAACGTTATACGATGCATCGTAATAATATATAACGTTATACGTTATATCGTAATGGTATATAACGTTATCCGTTATATCGTAATAGTATATAACGTTATACGTTATATCGTAATAGTATATAACGTAATACGTCATAACATAATGCTACATAAAGTAATAAGATATATCGTAATAGTATGTAACGTTATACGTTATATCGTAATAGTATATAACGTTATACGTTATATCGTAATAGTATATGACGTTATCCGTTATATCGTAATAGTATATAACGTTATACGATGCATCGTAATAATATATAACGTTATACGTTATATCGTAATAGTATATAACGTAATACGTTATAACATAATGCTACATAACGTAATAAGATATATCGTAATAGTATATAACGTTATACGTTATATCGTAATACTATATAACGTTATACGTTATATCGTAATAGTATATAAAGTTATACGTTATATCGTAATAGTATATAACGTAATACGTCATAACATAATGCTACATGAAGTAATAAGATACATCGTAATAGTATATAACGTTATACGTTATATCGTAATACTATATAACGCTCTACGTTATATCGTAATGGTATATAACGTTATACGTTATATCGTAACACTATATAACGTTATAAGTTATATCGTAATAGTATATAACGTTATACGATGCATCGTAATAATGTATAACGTTACACGTTATATCGTAATAGTATATAACGTTATACGTTATATCGTAATGCTAGATAACGTTGTACGTTATATCGTAATAGTATATAACGTTATACGTTATATCGTAATAGTATATAACGTTATACGTTATATCGTAATAGTATATAACGTTATACGTTATATCGTAATGGTAGATAACGTTGTACGTTATATCGTAATAGTATATAACGTTATACGTTATATCGTAATAGTATATAACGTTATACGTTATATCGTAATAGTATATAACGTTATACGTTATATCGTAATAGTATATAACGTAATACGTCATAACATAATGCTACATAAAGTAATAAGATACATCGTAATAGTATATAACGTTATACGTTATATCGTAATACTATATAACGCTCTACGTTATATCGTAATGGTATATAACGTTATACGTTATATCGTAACACTATATAACGTTATAAGTTATATCGTAATAGTATATAACGTTATACGATGCATCGTAATAATGTATAACGTTACACGTTATATCGTAATAGTATATAACGTTATACGTTATATCGTAATGCTAGATAACGTTGTACGTTATATCGTAATAGTATATAACGTTATACGTTACATCGTAATAGTATATAACGTTATACGATGCATCGTAATAATGTATAACGTTATACGTTATATCGTAACATGATATAACGTTATAAGTTATATCGTAATAGTATATAAAGTTATACGATGCATCGTAATAATGTATAACGTTACACGTTATATCGTAATAGTATATAACGTTATACGTTATATCGTAATGATAGATAACGTTGTACGTTATATCGTAATAGTATATAACGTTATACGTTATATCGTAATAGTATATAACGTTATACGTTATATCGTAATAGTATATAACGTTATACGGTATATCGTAATGCTAGATAACGTTGTACGTTATATCGTAATAGTATATAACGTTATACGTTATATCGTAATACTATATAACGTTATACGTTATATCGTAATAGTATATAACGTTATACGTTATATCGTAATAGTATATAGCGTAATACGTCATAACATAATGCTACATAAAGTAATAAGATACATCGTAATAGTATATAACGTTATACGTTATATCGTAATACTATATAACGCTCTACGTTATATCGTAATGGTATATAACGTTATACGTTATATCGTAACACTATATAACGTTATAAGTTATATCGTAATAGTATATAACGTTATACGTTATATCGTAATAGTATATAACGTTATACGTTATATCGTAATAGTATATAACGTAATACGTCATAACATAATGCTACATAAAGTAATAAGATACATCGTAATAGTATATAACGTTATACGTTATATCGTAATACTATATAACGCTCTACGTTATATCGTAATGGTATATAACGTTATACGTTATATCGTAACACTATATAACGTTATAAGTTATATCGTAATAGTATATAACGTTATACGATGCATCGTAATAATGTATAACGTTACACGTTATATCGTAATAGTATATACCGTTATACGTTATATCGTAATGCTAGATAACGTTGTACGTTATATCGTAATAGTATATAACGTTATACGTTACATCGTAATAGTATATAACGTTATACGATGCATCGTAATAATGTATAACGTTATACGTTATATCGTAACATGATATAACGTTATAAGTTATATCGTAATAGTATATAACGTTATACGATGCATCGTAATAATGTATAACGTTACACGTTATATCGTAATAGTATATAACGTTATACGTTATATCGTAATGATAGATAACGTTGTACGTTATATCGTAATAGTATATAACGTTATACGTTATATCGTAATAGTATATAACGTTATACGTTATATCGTAATAGTATATAACGTTATACGGTATATCGTAATGCTAGATAACGTTGTACGTTATATCGTAATAGTATATAACGTTATACGTTATATCGTAATACTATATAACGTTATACGTTATATCGTAATAGTATATAACGTTATACGTTATATCGTAATAGTATATAGCGTAATACGTCATAACATAATGCTACATAAAGTAATAAGATACATCGTAATAGTATATAACGTTATACGTTATATCGTAATACTATATAACGCTCTACGTTATATCGTAATGGTATATAACGTTATACGTTATATCGTAACACTATATAACGTTATAAGTTATATCGTAATAGTATATAACGTTATACGATGCATCGTAATAATGTATAACGTTACACGTTATATCGTAATAGTATATAACGTTATACGATGCATCGTAATAATATATAACGTTATACGTTATATCGTAATGGTATATAACGTTATCCGTTATATCGTCATAGTATGTAACGTTATACGTTATATCGCAATATTATATAACGTTATTCGATGCATCGTAATACTATATAACGTTATACGTTATATCGTAATAGTATATAACGTTATAAGTTATATCGTAATAGTATGTAACGCTATACATTATATCGTAATAGTATATAACGTTATACGTTATATCGTAATGCTAGATAACGTTGTACGTTATATCGTAATAGTATATAGCGTTATACGTTATATCGTAATAGTATATAACGTAATACGTTATAACATAATGCTACATAACGTTATAAGATATATCGTAATAGTATATAACGTTACACGTTATATCGTAATAGTATATAACGTTATACGTTATATCGTAATGCTAGATAACGTTGTACGTTATATCGTAATAGTATATAACGTTATACGTTATATCGTAATACTAGATAACGTTGTACGTTATATCGTAATAGTATATAACGTTATACGTTATATCGTAATAGTATATAACGTAATACGTCATAACATAATGCTACATAAAGTAATAAGATACATCGTAATAGTATATAACGTTATACGTTATATCGTAATACTATATAACGCTCTACGTTATATCGTAATGGTATATAACGTTATACGTTATATCGTAACACTATATAACGTTATAAGTTATATCGTAATAGTATGTAACGCTATACATTATATCGTAATAGTATATAACGTTATACGTTATATCGTAATGCTAGATAACGTTGTACGTTATATCGTAATAGTATATAACGTTATACGTTATATCGTAATAGTATATAACGTAATACGTTATAACATAATGCTACATAACGTTATAAGATATATCGTAATAGTATATAACGTTATACGTTATATCGTAATAGTATTTAACGTTATACGATGCATCGTAATAATATATAACGTTATACGTTATATCGTAATGGTATATAACGTTATCCGTTATATCGTAATAGTATATAACGTTATACGTTATATCGTAATAGTATATAACGTAATACGTCATAACATAATGCTACATAAAGTAATAAGATATATCGTAATAGTATGTAACGTTATATGTTATATCGTAATAGTATATAACGTTATACGTTATATCGTAATAGTATATAACGTTATACGTTATATCGTAATAGTATATAACGTTATACGTTATATCGTAATGCTAGATAACGTTGTACGTTATATCGTAATAGTATATAACGTTACACGTTATATCGTAATAGTATATAACGTTATACGATGCATCGTGATAATATATAACGTTATACGTTATATCGTAATAGTATATGACGTTATACGTTATATCGTAATAGCTTATAACGTTATACGATGCATCGTAATAGTATATAACGTTATACGTTATATCGTAACAGTATATAACGATATACGTTATATCGTAATAGTATATAACGTTATACGTTTTATCGTAATAGTATATAACGTTATACGTTATATCGTAATAGTATATAACGTTATACGATGCATCGTAATAATATATAACGTTATACGTTATATCGTAATAGTATATAACGTAATACGTTATAACATAATGCTACATAACGTAATAAGATATATCGTAATAGTATATAACGTTATACGTTATATCCTCATACTATATAACGTTATACGTTATATCGTAATAGTATATAACGTTATACGTTATATCGTAATAGTATATAACGTAATACGTCATAACATAATAGTACATAAAGTAATAAGATACATCGTAATAGTATGTAACGTTATACGTTATATCGTAATACTATATAACGCTCTACGTTATATCGTAATGGTATATAACGTTATACGTTATATCGTAACATGATATAACGTTATAAGTTATATCGTAATAGTATATAACGTTATACGATGCATCGTAATAATGTATAACGTTACACGTTATATCGTAATAGTATATAACGTTATACGTTATATCGTAATGCTAGATAACGTTGTACGTTATATCGTAATAGTATATAACGTTATACGTTATATCGTAATAGTATATAACGTTATACGTTATATCGTAATACTAGATAACGTTGTACGTTATATCGTAATAGTATATAACGTTATACGTTATATCGTAATAGTATATAACGTTATACGTTATATCGTAATAGTATATAACGTAATACGTCATAACATAATGCTACATAAAGTAATAAGATACATCGCAATAGTATATAACGTTATACGTTATATCGTAATAGTATATAACGTTATACGATATATCGTAATAGTATATAACGTTATACGTTATATACTATTAGTGCTATACTATTATACTATTATACTATTATCGTACTACACGTTATATACTATTATCGTAGTGCAAGATAACGTTGCACGTTATATCGTAATAGTATATAACGTTATTCGTTATATCGTAATAGTATATAACGTTATACGTTATATCGTAATAGTATATAACGTTATACGTTATATCGTAATGCTAGATAACGTTATACGTTATATCGTAATATTATATAACGTTATACGATGCATCGTAATACTATATAACGTTATACGTTATATCGTAATAGTATATAACGTAATACGTTATAACATAATGCTACATAACGTAATAAGATATATCGTAATAGTATGTAACGTTATACGTTATATCGTAATAGTATATAACGTTATACGATGCATCGTAATAATATATAACGTTATACGTTATATCGTAATGGTATATAACGTTATCCGTTATATCGTAATAGTATATAACGTTATACGTTATATCGTGATAGTATATAACGTAATACGTCATAACATAATGCTACATAAAGTAATAAGATATATCGTAATAGTATGTAACGTTATATGTTATATCGTAATAGTATATAACGTTATACGTTATATCGTAATAGTATATAACGTTATACGTTATATCGTAATAGTATATAACGTTATACGTTATATCGTAATAGTATATAACTTTATACGTTATATCGTAATAGTATATAACGTTACACGTTATATCGTAACAGTATATAACGATATACGTTATATCGTAATAGTATATAACGTTATACGTTTTATCGTAATAGTATATAACGTTATACGTTATATCGTAATAGTATATGACGTTATCCGTTATATCGTAATAGTATATAACGTTATACGATGCATCGTAATAATATATAACGTTATACGTTATATCGTAATAGTATATAACGTAATACGTTATAACATAATGCTACATAACGTAATAAGATATATCGTAATAGTATATAACGTTATACGTTATATCGTAATACTATATAACGTTATACGTTATATCGTAATAGTATATAACGTAATACGTCATAACATAATGCTACATAAAGTAATAAGATATATCGTAATAGTATGTAACGTTATATGTTATATCGTAATAGTATATAACGTTATACGTTATATCGTAATAGTATATAACGTTATACGTTATATCGTAATAGTATATAACGTTATACGTTATATCGTAATAGTATATAACTTTATACGTTATATCGTAATAGTATATAACGTTACACGTTATATCGTAACAGTATATAACGATATACGTTATATCGTAATAGTATATAACGTTATACGTTTTATCGTAATAGTATATAACGTTATACGTTATATCGTAATAGTATATAACGTTATACGTTATATCGTAATAGTATATGACGTTATCCGTTATATCGTAATAGTATATAACGTTATACGATGCATCGTAATAATATATAACGTTATACGTTATATCGTAATAGTATATAACGTAATACGTTATAACATAATGCTACATAACGTAATAAGATATATCGTAATAGTATATAACGTTATACGTTATATCGTAATACTATATAACGTTATACGTTATATCGTAATAGTATATAACGTTATACGTTATATCGTAATAGTATATAACGTAATACGTCATAACATAATGCTACATGAAGTAATAAGATACATCGTAATAGTATATAACGTTATACGTTATATCGTAATACTATATAACGCTCTACGTTATATCGTAATGGTATATAACGTTATACGTTATATCGTAACACTATATAACGTTATAAGTTATATCGTAATAGTATATAACGTTATACGATGCATCGTAATAATGTATAACGTTACACGTTATATCGTAATAGTATATAACGTTATACGTTATATCGTAATAGTATATAACGTTATACGTTATATCGTAATAGTATATAACGTTATACGTTATATCGTAATGGTAGATAACGTTGTACGTTATATCGTAATAGTATATAACGTTATACGTTATATCGTAATAGTATATAACGTTATACGTTATATCGTAATAGTATATAACGTTATACGTTATATCGTAATGCTAGATAACGTTGTACGTTATATCGTAATAGTATATAACGTTATACGTTATATCGTAATAGTATATAACGTTATACGTTATATCGTAATAGTATATAACGTTATACGTTATATCGTAATGGTAGATAACGTTGTACGTTATATCGTAATAGTATATAACGTTATACGTTATATCGTAATAGTATATAACGTTATACGTTATATCGTAATAGTATATAACGTTATACGTTATATCGTAATGCTAGATAACGTTGTACGTTATATCGTAATAGTATATAACGTTACACGTTATATCGTAATAGTATATAACGTTATACGATGCATCGTAATAATGTATAACGTTACACGTTATATCGTAATAGTATATAACGTTATACGTTATATCGTAATGCTAGATAACGTTGTACGTTATATCGTAATAGTATATAACGTTATACGTTATATCGTAATAGTATATAACGTTATACGTTATATCGTAATAGTATATAACGTTATACGTTATATCGTAATAGTATATAACGTTATACGTTATATCGTAATGCTAGATGACGTTGTACGTTATATCGTAATAGTATATAACGTTATACGTTATATCGTAATAGTATATAACGTTATACGTTATATCGTAATAGTATATAACGTTATACGTTATATCGTAATAGTATATAACGTAATACGTCATAACATAATGCTACATAAAGTAATAAGATACATCGTAATAATGTATAACGTTACACGTTATATCGTAATAGTATATAACGTTATATGTTATATCGTAATAGTATATAACGTTATACGTTATATCGTAATAGTATATAACGTAATACGTCATAACATAATGCTACATAAAGTAATAAGATACATCGTAATAGTATATAACGTTATACGTTATATCGTAATACTATATAACGCTCTACGTTATATCGTAATGGTATATAACGTTATACGCTATATCGTAACACTATATAACGTTATAAGTTATATCGTAATAGTATATAACGTTATACGATGCATCGTAATAATGTATAACGTTATACGTTATATCGTAATAGTATATAACGTTATACGTTATATCGTAATAGTATATAACGTTATACGTTATATCGTAATTGTATATAACGTTATACGTTATATCGCAATAGTATATAACGTTATACGTTATATCGTAACAGTATATAACGATATACGTTATATCGTAATAGTATATAACGTTATACGTTTTATCGTAATAGTATATAACGTTATACGTTATATCGTAATAGTATATAACGTTATACGTTATATCGTAATAGTATATGACGTTATCCGTTATATCGTAATAGTATATAACGTTATACGATGCATCGTAATAATATATAACGTTATACGTTATATCGTAATAGTATATAACGTAATACGTTATAACATAATGCTACATAACGTAATAAGATATATCGTAATAGTATATAACGTTATACGTTATATCGTAATACTATATAACGTTATACGTTATATCGTAATAGTATATAACGTTATACGTTATATCGTAATAGTATATAACGTAATACGTCATAACATAATGCTACATGAAGTAATAAGATACATCGTAATAGTATATAACGTTATACGTTATATCGTAATACTATATAACGCTCTACGTTATATCGTAATGGTATATAACGTTATACGTTATATCGTAACACTATATAACGTTATAAGTTATATCGTAATAGTATATAACGTTATACGATGCATCGTAATAATGTATAACGTTACACGTTATATCGTAATAGTATATAACGTTATACGTTATATCGTAATGCTAGATAACGTTGTACGTTATATCGTAATGGTAGATAACGTTGTACGTTATATCGTAATAGTATATAACGTTATACGTTATATCGTAATAGTATATAACGTTATACGTTATATCGTAATAGTATATAACGTTATACGTTATATCGTAATGCTAGATAACGTTGTACGTTATATCGTAATAGTATATAACGTTATACGTTATATCGTAATAGTATATAACGTTATACGTTATATCGTAATAGTATATAACGTTATACGTTATATCGTAATGGTAGATAACGTTGTACGTTATATCGTAATAGTATATAACGTTATACGTTATATCGTAATAGTATATAACGTTATACGTTATATCGTAATAGTATATAACGTTATACGTTATATCGTAATGCTAGATAACGTTGTACGTTATATCGTAATAGTATATAACGTTACACGTTATATCGTAATAGTATATAACGTTATACGATGCATCGTAATAATGTATAACGTTACACGTTATATCGTAATAGTATATAACGTTATACGTTATATCGTAATGCTAGATAACGTTGTACGTTATATCGTAATAGTATATAACGTTATACGTTATATCGTAATAGTATATAACGTTATACGTTATATCGTAATAGTATATAACGTTATACGTTATATCGTAATAGTATATAACGTTATACGTTATATCGTAATGCTAGATGACGTTGTACGTTATATCGTAATAGTATATAACGTTATACGTTATATCGTAATAGTATATAACGTTATACGTTATATCGTAATAGTATATAACGTTATACGTTATATCGTAATAGTATATAACGTAATACGTCATAACATAATGCTACATAAAGTAATAAGATACATCGTAATAGTATATAACGTTATACGTTATATCGTAATACTATATAACGCTCTACGTTATATCGTAATGGTATATAACGTTATACGTTATATCGTAACACTATATAACGTTATAAGTTATATCGTAATAGTATATAACGTTATACGATGCATCGTAATAATGTATAACGTTACACGTTATATCGTAATAGTATATAACGTTATACGTTATATCGTAATACTATATAACGCTCTACGTTATATCGTAATGGTATATAACGTTATACGTTATATCGTAACACTATATAACGTTATAAGTTATATCGTAATAGTATATAACGTTATACGATGCATCGTAATAATGTATAACGTTACACGTTATATCGTAATAGTATATAACGTTATACGTTATATCGTAATGCTAGATAACGTTGTACGTTATATCGTAATAGTATATAACGTTATACGTTATATCGTAATAGTATATAACGTTATACGTTATATCGTAATAGTATATAACGTTATACGTTATATCGTAATGCTAGATAACGTTGTACGTTATATCGTAATAGTATATAACGTTATACGTTATATCGTAATAGTATATAACGTTATATGTTATATCGTAATAGTATATAACGTTATACGTTATATCGTAATAGTATATAACGTAATACGTCATAACATCATGCTACATAAAGTAATAAGATACATCGTAATAGTATATAACGTTATACGTTATATCGTAATACTATATAACGCTCTACGTTATATCGTAATGGTATATAACGTTATACGCTATATCGTAACACTATATAACGTTATAAGTTATATCGTAATAGTATATAACGTTATACGATGCATCGTAATAATGTATAACGTTACACGTTATATCGTAATAGTATATAACGTTATACGTTATATCGTAATAGTAAATAACGTTATACGTTATATCGTAATAGTATATAACGTAATACGTCATAACATAATGCTACATAAAGTAATAAGATACATCGTAATAGTATATAACGTTATACGTTATATCGTAATACTATATAACGCTCTACGTTATATCGTAATGGTATATAACGTTATACGTTATATCGTAACACTATATAACGTTATAAGTTATATCGTAATAGTATATAACGTTATACGATGCATCGTAATAATGTATAACGTTGTACGTTATATCGTAATGGTAGATAACGTTGTACGTTATATCGTAATAGTATATAACGTTATACGTTATATCGTAATAGTATATAACGTTATACGTTATATCGTAATGGTAGATAACGTTGTACGTTATATCGTAATAGTATATAACGTTATACGTTATATCGTAATAGTATATAACGTTATACGTTATATCGTAATAGTATATAACGTTATACGTTATATCGTAATGCTAGATAACGTTGTACGTTATATCGTAATAGTATATAACGTTACACGTTATATCGTAATAGTATATAACGTTATACGATGCATCGTAATAATGTATAACGTTACACGTTATATCGTAATAGTATATAACGTTATACGTTATATCGTAATGCTAGATAACGTTGTACGTTATATCGTAATAGTATATAACGTTATACGTTATATCGTAATAGTATATAACGTTATACGTTATATCGTAATAGTATATAACGTTATACGTTATATCGTAATAGTATATAACGTTATACGTTATATCGTAATGCTAGATGACGTTGTACGTTATATCGTAATAGTATATAACGTTATACGTTATATCGTAATAGTATATAACGTTATACGTTATATCGTAATAGTATATAACGTTATACGTTATATCGTAATAGTATATAACGTAATACGTCATAACATAATGCTACATAAAGTAATAAGATACATCGTAATAGTATATAACGTTATACGTTATATCGTAATACTATATAACGCTCTACGTTATATCGTAATGGTATATAACGTTATACGTTATATCGTAACACTATATAACGTTATAAGTTATATCGTAATAGTATATAACGTTATACGATGCATCGTAATAATGTATAACGTTACACGTTATATCGTAATAGTATATAACGTTATACGTTATATCGTAATACTATATAACGCTCTACGTTATATCGTAATGGTATATAACGTTATACGTTATATCGTAACACTATATAACGTTATAAGTTATATCGTAATAGTATATAACGTTATACGATGCATCGTAATAATGTATAACGTTACACGTTATATCGTAATAGTATATAACGTTATACGTTATATCGTAATGCTAGATAACGTTGTACGTTATATCGTAATAGTATATAACGTTATACGTTATATCGTAATAGTATATAACGTTATACGTTATATCGTAATAGTATATAACGTTATACGTTATATCGTAATGCTAGATAACGTTGTACGTTATATCGTAATAGTATATAACGTTATACGTTATATCGTAATAGTATATAACGTTATATGTTATATCGTAATAGTATATAACGTTATACGTTATATCGTAATAGTATATAACGTAATACGTCATAACATAATGCTACATAAAGTAATAAGATACATCGTAATAGTATATAACGTTATACGTTATATCGTAATACTATATAACGCTCTACGTTATATCGTAATGGTATATAACGTTATACGCTATATCGTAACACTATATAACGTTATAAGTTATATCGTAATAGTATATAACGTTATACGATGCATCGTAATAATGTATAACGTTACACGTTATATCGTAATAGTATATAACGTTATACGTTATATCGTAATAGTATATAACGTTATACGTTATGTCGTAATAGTATATAACGTAATACGTCATAACATAATGCTACATAAAGTAATAAGATACATCGTAATAGTATATAACGTTATACGTTATATCGTAATACTATATAACGCTCTACGTTATATCGTAATGGTATATAACGTTATACGTTATATCGTAACACTATATAACCTTATAAGTTATATCGTAATAGTATATAACGTTATACGATGCATCGTAATAATGTATAACGTTACACGTTATATCGTAATAGTATATAACGTTATACGTTATATCGTAATGCTAGATAACGTTGTACGTTATATTGTAATAGCATATAACGTTATACGTTATATCGTAATAGTATATAACGTTATACGATGCATCGTAATAATGTATAACGTTACACGTTACATCGTAATAGTATATAACGTTATACGTTATATCGTAATGATAGATAACGTTGTACGTTATATCGTAATAGTATATAACGTTATACGTTATATCGTAATGCTAGATAACGTTGTACGTTATATCGTAATAGTATATAACGTTATACGTTATATCGTAATAGTATATAACGCTATACGTTATATCGTAATAGTATATAACGTTATACGTTATATCGTAATAGTATATAACGTTATACGTTATATCGTAATGCTAGATGACGTTGTACGTTATATCGTAATAGTATTTAACGTTATACGATGCATCGTAATAATATATAACGTTATACGTTATATCGTAATGGTATATAACGTTATCCGTTATATCGTAATAGTATATAACGTTATACGTTATATCGTAATAGTATATAACGTAATACGTCATAACATAATGCTACATAAAGTAATAAGATATATCGTAATAGTATGTAACGTTATATGTTATATCGTAATAGTATATAACGTTATACGTTATATCGTAATAGTATATAACGTTATACGTTATATCGTAATAGTATATAACGTTATACGTTATATCGTAATGCTAGATAACGTTGTACGTTATATCGTAATAGTATATAACGTTACACGTTATATCGTAATAGTATATAACGTTATACGATGCATCGTGATAATATATAACGTTATACGTTATATCGTAATAGTATATGACGTTATACGTTATATCGTAATAGCTTATAACGTTATACGATGCATCGTAATAGTATATAACGTTATACGTTATATCGTAACAGTATATAACGATATACGTTATATCGTAATAGTATATAACGTTATACGTTTTATCGTAATAGTATATAACGTTATACGTTATATCGTAATAGTATATAACGTTATACGATGCATCGTAATAATATATAACGTTATACGTTATATCGTAATAGTATATAACGTAATACGTTATAACATAATGCTACATAACGTAATAAGATATATCGTAATAGTATATAACGTTATACGTTATATCCTCATACTATATAACGTTATACGTTATATCGTAATAGTATATAACGTTATACGTTATATCGTAATAGTATATAACGTAATACGTCATAACATAATAGTACATAAAGTAATAAGATACATCGTAATAGTATGTAACGTTATACGTTATATCGTAATACTATATAACGCTCTACGTTATATCGTAATGGTATATAACGTTATACGTTATATCGTAACATGATATAACGTTATAAGTTATATCGTAATAGTATATAACGTTATACGATGCATCGTAATAATGTATAACGTTACACGTTATATCGTAATAGTATATAACGTTATACGTTATATCGTAATGCTAGATAACGTTGTACGTTATATCGTAATAGTATATAACGTTATACGTTATATCGTAATAGTATATAACGTTATACGTTATATCGTAATACTAGATAACGTTGTACGTTATATCGTAATAGTATATAACGTTATACGTTATATCGTAATAGTATATAACGTTATACGTTATATCGTAATAGTATATAACGTAATACGTCATAACATAATGCTACATAAAGTAATAAGATACATCGCAATAGTATATAACGTTATACGTTATATCGTAATAGTATATAACGTTATACGATATATCGTAATAGTATATAACGTTATACGTTATATACTATTAGTGCTATACTATTATACTATTATACTATTATCGTACTACACGTTATATACTATTATCGTAGTGCAAGATAACGTTGCACGTTATATCGTAATAGTATATAACGTTATTCGTTATATCGTAATAGTATATAACGTTATACGTTATATCGTAATAGTATATAACGTTATACGTTATATCGTAATGCTAGATAACGTTATACGTTATATCGTAATATTATATAACGTTATACGATGCATCGTAATACTATATAACGTTATACGTTATATCGTAATAGTATATAACGTAATACGTTATAACATAATGCTACATAACGTAATAAGATATATCGTAATAGTATGTAACGTTATACGTTATATCGTAATAGTATATAACGTTATACGATGCATCGTAATAATATATAACGTTATACGTTATATCGTAATGGTATATAACGTTATCCGTTATATCGTAATAGTATATAACGTTATACGTTATATCGTGATAGTATATAACGTAATACGTCATAACATAATGCTACATAAAGTAATAAGATATATCGTAATAGTATGTAACGTTATATGTTATATCGTAACAGTATATAACGAAATACGTTATATCGTAATAGTATATAACGTTATACGTTATATCGTAATAGTATATAACGTTATACGTTATATCGTAATAGTATATAACTTTATACGTTATATCGTAATAGTATATAACGTTACACGTTATATCGTAACAGTATATAACGATATACGTTATATCGTAATAGTATATAACGTTATACGTTTTATCGTAATAGTATATAACGTTATACGTTATATCGTAATAGTATATGACGTTATCCGTTATATCGTAATAGTATATAACGTTATACGATGCATCGTAATAATATATAACGTTATACGTTATATCGTAATAGTATATAACGTAATACGTTATAACATAATGCTACATAACGTAATAAGATATATCGTAATAGTATATAACGTTATACGTTATATCGTAATACTATATAACGTTATACGTTATATCGTAATAGTATATAACGTTATACGTTATATCGTAATAGTATATAACGTAATACGTCATAACATAATGCTACATGAAGTAATAAGATACATCGTAATAGTATATAACGTAATACGTCATAACATAATGCTACATAAAGTAATAAGATATATCGTAATAGTATGTAACGTTATATGTTATATCGTAATAGTATATAACGTTATACGTTATATCGTAATAGTATATAACGTTATACGTTATATCGTAATAGTATATAACGTTATACGTTATATCGTAATAGTATATAACTTTATACGTTATATCGTAATAGTATATAACGTTACACGTTATATCGTAACAGTATATAACGATATACGTTATATCGTAATAGTATATAACGTTATACGTTTTATCGTAATAGTATATAACGTTATACGTTATATCGTAATAGTATATAACGTTATACGTTATATCGTAATAGTATATGACGTTATCCGTTATATCGTAATAGTATATAACGTTATACGATGCATCGTAATAATATATAACGTTATACGTTATATCGTAATAGTATATAACGTAATACGTTATAACATAATGCTACATAACGTAATAAGATATATCGTAATAGTATATAACGTTATACGTTATATCGTAATACTATATAACGTTATACGTTATATCGTAATAGTATATAACGTTATACGTTATATCGTAATAGTATATAACGTAATACGTCATAACATAATGCTACATGAAGTAATAAGATACATCGTAATAGTATATAACGTTATACGTTATATCGTAATACTATATAACGCTCTACGTTATATCGTAATGGTATATAACGTTATACGTTATATCGTAACACTATATAACGTTATAAGTTATATCGTAATAGTATATAACGTTATACGATGCATCGTAATAATGTATAACGTTACACGTTATATCGTAATAGTATATAACGTTATACGTTATATCGTAATAGTATATAACGTTATACGTTATATCGTAATAGTATATAACGTTATACGTTATATCGTAATGGTAGATAACGTTGTACGTTATATCGTAATAGTATATAACGTTATACGTTATATCGTAATAGTATATAACGTTATACGTTATATCGTAATAGTATATAACGTTATACGTTATATCGTAATGCTAGATAACGTTGTACGTTATATCGTAATAGTATATAACGTTATACGTTATATCGTAATAGTATATAACGTTATACGTTATATCGTAATAGTATATAACGTTATACGTTATATCGTAATGGTAGATAACGTTGTACGTTATATCGTAATAGTATATAACGTTATACGTTATATCGTAATAGTATATAACGTTATACGTTATATCGTAATAGTATATAACGTTATACGTTATATCGTAATGCTAGATAACGTTGTACGTTATATCGTAATAGTATATAACGTTACACGTTATATCGTAATAGTATATAACGTTATACGATGCATCGTAATAATGTATAACGTTACACGTTATATCGTAATAGTATATAACGTTATACGTTATATCGTAATGCTAGATAACGTTGTACGTTATATCGTAATAGTATATAACGTTATACGTTATATCGTAATAGTATATAACGTTATACGTTATATCGTAATAGTATATAACGTTATACGTTATATCGTAATAGTATATAACGTTATACGTTATATCGTAATGCTAGATGACGTTGTACGTTATATCGTAATAGTATATAACGTTACACGTTATATCGTAATAGTATATAACGTTATACGTTATATCGTAATAGTATATAACGTTATACGTTATATCGTAATAGTATATAACGTAATACGTCATAACATAATGCTACATAAAGTAATAAGATACATCGTAATAGTATATAACGTTATACGTTATATCGTAATACTATATAACGCTCTACGTTATATCGTAATGGTATATAACGTTATACGTTATATCGTAACACTATATAACGTTATAAGTTATATCGTAATAGTATATAACGTTATACGATGCATCGTAATAATGTATAACGTTACACGTTATATCGTAATAGTATATAACGTTATACGTTATATCGTAATACTATATAACGCTCTACGTTATATCGTAATGGTATATAACGTTATACGTTATATCGTAACACTATATAACGTTATAAGTTATATCGTAATAGTATATAACGTTATACGATGCATCGTAATAATGTATAACGTTACACGTTATATCGTAATAGTATATAACGTTATACGTTATATCGTAATGCTAGATAACGTTGTACGTTATATCGTAATAGTATATAACGTTATACGTTATATCGTAATAGTATATAACGTTATACGTTATATCGTAATAGTATATAACGTTATACGTTATATCGTAATGCTAGATAACGTTGTACGTTATATCGTAATAGTATATAACGTTATACGTTATATCGTAATAGTATATAACGTTATATGTTATATCGTAATAGTATATAACGTTATACGTTATATCGTAATAGTATATAACGTAATACGTCATAACATAATGCTACATAAAGTAATAAGATACATCGTAATAGTATATAACGTTATACGTTATATCGTAATACTATATAACGCTCTACGTTATATCGTAATGGTATATAACGTTATACGCTATATCGTAACACTATATAACGTTATAAGTTATATCGTAATAGTATATAACGTTATACGATGCATCGTAATAATGTATAACGTTATACGTTATATCGTAATAGTATATAACGTTATACGTTATATCGTAATAGTATATAACGTTATACGTTATATCGTAATTGTATATAACTTTATACGTTATATCGTAATAGTATATAACGTTATACGTTATACCGTAACAGTATATAACGATATACGTTATATCGTAATAGTATATAACGTTATACGTTTTATCGTAATAGTATATAACGTTATACGTTATATCGTAATAGTATATAACGTTATACGTTATATCGTAATAGTATATGACGTTATCCGTTATATCGTAATAGTATATAACGTTATACGATGCATCGTAATAATATATAACGTTATACGTTATATCGTAATAGTATATAACGTAATACGTTATAACATAATGCTACATAACGTAATAAGATATATCGTAATAGTATATAACGTTATACGTTATATCGTAATACTATATAACGTTATACGTTATATCGTAATAGTATATAACGTTATACGTTATATCGTAATAGTATATAACGTAATACGTCATAACATAATGCTACATGAAGTAATAAGATACATCGTAATAGTATATAACGTTATACGTTATATCGTAATACTATATAACGCTCTACGTTATATCGTAATGGTATATAACGTTATACGTTATATCGTAACACTATATAACGTTATAAGTTATATCGTAATAGTATATAACGTTATACGATGCATCGTAATAATGTATAACGTTACACGTTATATCGTAATAGTATATAACGTTATACGTTATATCGTAATGCTAGATAACGTTGTACGTTATATCGTAATGGTAGATAACGTTGTACGTTATATCGTAATAGTATATAACGTTATACGTTATATCGTAATAGTATATAACGTTATACGTTATATCGTAATAGTATATAACGTTATACGTTATATCGTAATGCTAGATAACGTTGTACGTTATATCGTAATAGTATATAACGTTATACGTTATATCGTAATAGTATATAACGTTATACGTTATATCGTAATAGTATATAACGTTATACGTTATATCGTAATGGTAGATAACGTTGTACGTTATATCGTAATAGTATATAACGTTATACGTTATATCGTAATAGTATATAACGTTATACGTTATATCGTAATAGTATATAACGTTATACGTTATATCGTAATGCTAGATAACGTTGTACGTTATATCGTAATAGTATATAACGTTACACGTTATATCGTAATAGTATATAACGTTATACGATGCATCGTAATAATGTATAACGTTACACGTTATATCGTAATAGTATATAACGTTATACGTTATATCGTAATGCTAGATAACGTTGTACGTTATATCGTAATAGTATATAACGTTATACGTTATATCGTAATAGTATATAACGTTATACGTTATATCGTAATAGTATATAACGTTATACGTTATATCGTAATAGTATATAACGTTATACGTTATATCGTAATGCTAGATGACGTTGTACGTTATATCGTAATAGTATATAACGTTATACGTTATATCGTAATAGTATATAACGTTATACGTTATATCGTAATAGTATATAACGTTATACGTTATATCGTAATAGTATATAACGTAATACGTCATAACATAATGCTACATAAAGTAATAAGATACATCGTAATAGTATATAACGTTATACGTTATATCGTAATACTATATAACGCTCTACGTTATATCGTAATGGTATATAACGTTATACGTTATATCGTAACACTATATAACGTTATAAGTTATATCGTAATAGTATATAACGTTATACGATGCATCGTAATAATGTATAACGTTACACGTTATATCGTAATAGTATATAACGTTATACGTTATATCGTAATACTATATAACGCTCTACGTTATATCGTAATGGTATATAACGTTATACGTTATATCGTAACACTATATAACGTTATAAGTTATATCGTAATAGTATATAACGTTATACGATGCATCGTAATAATGTATAACGTTACACGTTATATCGTAATAGTATATAACGTTATACGTTATATCGTAATGCTAGATAACGTTGTACGTTATATCGTAATAGTATATAACGTTATACGTTATATCGTAATAGTATATAACGTTATACGTTATATCGTAATAGTATATAACGTTATACGTTATATCGTAATGCTAGATAACGTTGTACGTTATATCGTAATAGTATATAACGTTATACGTTATATCGTAATAGTATATAACGTTATATGTTATATCGTAATAGTATATAACGTTATACGTTATATCGTAATAGTATATAACGTAATACGTCATAACATCATGCTACATAAAGTAATAAGATACATCGTAATAGTATATAACGTTATACGTTATATCGTAATACTATATAACGCTCTACGTTATATCGTAATGGTATATAACGTTATACGCTATATCGTAACACTATATAACGTTATAAGTTATATCGTAATAGTATATAACGTTATACGATGCATCGTAATAATGTATAACGTTACACGTTATATCGTAATAGTATATAACGTTATACGTTATATCGTAATAGTAAATAACGTTATACGTTATATCGTAATAGTATATAACGTAATACGTCATAACATAATGCTACATAAAGTAATAAGATACATCGTAATAGTATATAACGTTATACGTTATATCGTAATACTATATAACGCTCTACGTTATATCGTAATGGTATATAACGTTATACGTTATATCGTAACACTATATAACGTTATAAGTTATATCGTAATAGTATATAACGTTATACGATGCATCGTAATAATGTATAACGTTGTACGTTATATCGTAATGGTAGATAACGTTGTACGTTATATCGTAATAGTATATAACGTTATACGTTATATCGTAATAGTATATAACGTTATACGTTATATCGTAATGGTAGATAACGTTGTACGTTATATCGTAATAGTATATAACGTTATACGTTATATCGTAATAGTATATAACGTTATACGTTATATCGTAATAGTATATAACGTTATACGTTATATCGTAATGCTAGATAACGTTGTACGTTATATCGTAATAGTATATAACGTTACACGTTATATCGTAATAGTATATAACGTTATACGATGCATCGTAATAATGTATAACGTTACACGTTATATCGTAATAGTATATAACGTTATACGTTATATCGTAATGCTAGATAACGTTGTACGTTATATCGTAATAGTATATAACGTTATACGTTATATCGTAATAGTATATAACGTTATACGTTATATCGTAATAGTATATAACGTTATACGTTATATCGTAATAGTATATAACGTTATACGTTATATCGTAATGCTAGATGACGTTGTACGTTATATCGTAATAGTATATAACGTTATACGTTATATCGTAATAGTATATAACGTTATACGTTATATCGTAATAGTATATAACGTTATACGTTATATCGTAATAGTATATAACGTAATACGTCATAACATAATGCTACATAAAGTAATAAGATACATCGTAATAGTATATAACGTTATACGTTATATCGTAATACTATATAACGCTCTACGTTATATCGTAATGGTATATAACGTTATACGTTATATCGTAACACTATATAACGTTATAAGTTATATCGTAATAGTATATAACGTTATACGATGCATCGTAATAATGTATAACGTTACACGTTATATCGTAATAGTATATAACGTTATACGTTATATCGTAATACTATATAACGCTCTACGTTATATCGTAATGGTATATAACGTTATACGTTATATCGTAACACTATATAACGTTATAAGTTATATCGTAATAGTATATAACGTTATACGATGCATCGTAATAATGTATAACGTTACACGTTATATCGTAATAGTATATAACGTTATACGTTATATCGTAATGCTAGATAACGTTGTACGTTATATCGTAATAGTATATAACGTTATACGTTATATCGTAATAGTATATAACGTTATACGTTATATCGTAATAGTATATAACGTTATACGTTATATCGTAATGCTAGATAACGTTGTACGTTATATCGTAATAGTATATAACGTTATACGTTATATCGTAATAGTATATAACGTTATATGTTATATCGTAATAGTATATAACGTTATACGTTATATGGTAATAGTATATAACGTAATACGTCATAACATAATGCTACATAAAGTAATAAGATACATCGTAATAGTATATAACGTTATACGTTATATCGTAATACTATATAACGCTCTACGTTATATCGTAATGGTATATAACGTTATACGCTATATCGTAACACTATATAACGTTATAAGTTATATCGTAATAGTATATAACGTTATACGATGCATCGTAATAATGTATAACGTTACACGTTATATCGTAATAGTATATAACGTTATACGTTATATCGTAATAGTATATAACGTTATACGTTATGTCGTAATAGTATATAACGTAATACGTCATAACATAATGCTACATAAAGTAATAAGATACATCGTAATAGTATATAACGTTATACGTTATATCGTAATACTATATAACGCTCTACGTTATATCGTAATGGTATATAACGTTATACGTTATATCGTAACACTATATAACGTTATAAGTTATATCGTAATAGTATATAACGTTATACGATGCATCGTAATAATGTATAACGTTACACGTTATATCGTAATAGTATATAACGTTATACGTTATATCGTAATGCTAGATAACGTTGTACGTTATATTGTAATAGCATATAACGTTATACGTTATATCGTAATAGTATATAACGTTATACGATGCATCGTAATAATGTATAACGTTATACGTTATATCGTAACATGATATAACGTTATAAGTTATATCGTAATAGTATATAACGTTATACGATGCATCGTAATAATGTATAACGTTACACGTTACATCGTAATAGTATATAACGTTATACGTTATATCGTAATGATAGATAACGTTGTACGTTATATCGTAATAGTATATAACGTTATACGTTATATCGTAATGCTAGATAACGTTGTACGTTATATCGTAATAGTATATAACGTTATACGTTATATCGTAATAGTATATAACGCTATACGTTATATCGTAATAGTATATAACGTTATACGTTATATCGTAATAGTATATAACGTTATACGTTATATCGTAATGCTAGATGACGTTGTACGTTATATCGTAATAGTATATAACGTTATACGTTATATCGTAATAGTATATAACGTTATACGTTATATCGTAATAGTATATAACGTTATACGTTATATCGTAATAGTATATAACGTTATACGTTATATCGTAATAGTATATAACGTAATACGTCATAACATAATGCTACATAAAGTAATAAGATACATCGTAATAGTATATAACGTTATACGTTATATCGTAATACTATATAACGCTCTACGTTATATCGTAATGGTATATAACGTTATACGTTATATCGTAACACTATATAACGTTATAAGTTATATCGTAATAGTATATAACGTTATACGATGCATCGTAATAATGTATAACGTTACACGTTATATCGTAATAGTATATAACGTTATACGTTATATCGTAATAGTATATAACGTTATATGTTATATCGTAATAGTATATAACGTTATACGTTATATCGTAATAGTATATAACGTAATACGTCATAACATAATGCTACATAAAGTAATAAGATACATCGTAATAGTATATAACGTTATACGTTATATCGTAATACTATATAACGCTATACGTTATATCGTAATGGTATATAACGTTATACGCTATATCGTAACACTATATAACGTTATAAGTTATATCGTAATAGTATATAACGTTATACGATGCATCGTAATAATGTATAACGTTATACGTTATATCGTAATAGTATATAACGTTATACGTTATATCGTAATAGTATATAACGTTACACGTTATATCGTAACAGTATATAACGATATACGTTATATCGTAATAGTATATAACGTTATACGTTTTATCGTAATAGTATATAACGTTATACGTTATATCGTAATAGTATATAACGTAATACGTCATAACATAATGCTACATGAAGTAATAAGATACATCGTAATAGTATATAACGTTATACGTTATATCGTAATACTATATAACGCTCTACGTTATATCGTAATGGTATATAACGTTATACGTTATATCGTAACACTATATAACGTTATAAGTTATATCGTAATAGTATATAACGTTATACGATGCATCGTAATAATGTATAACGTTACACGTTATATCGTAATAGTATATAACGTTATACGTTATATCGTAATGCTAGATAACGTTGTACGTTATATCGTAATGGTAGATAACGTTGTACGTTATATCGTAATAGTATATAACGTTATACGTTATATCGTAATAGTATATAACGTTATACGTTATATCGTAATAGTATATAACGTTATACGTTATATCGTAATAGTATATAACGTTATACGTTATATCGTAATGCTAGATGACGTTGTACGTTATATCGTAATAGTATATAACGTTATACGTTATATCGTAATAGTATATAACGTTATACGTTATATCGTAATAGTATATAACGTTATACGTTATATCGTAATGCTAGATAACGTTGTACGTTATATCGTAATAGTATATAACGTTATACGTTATATCGTAATAGTATATAACGTTATACGTTATATCGTAATAGTATATAACGTTATACGTTATATCGTAATGGTAGATAACGTTGTACGTTATATCGTAATAGTATATAACGTTATACGTTATATCGTAATAGTATATAACGTTATACGTTATATCGTAATAGTATATAACGTTATACGTTATATCGTAATGCTAGATAACGTTGTACGTTATATCGTAATAGTATATAACGTTACACGTTATATCGTAATAGTATATAACGTTATACGATGCATCGTAATAATGTATAACGTTACACGTTATATCGTAATAGTATATAACGTTATACGTTATATCGTAATGCTAGATAACGTTGTACGTTATATCGTAATAGTATATAACGTTATACGTTATATCGTAATAGTATATAACGTTATACGTTATATCGTAATAGTATATAACGTTATACGTTATATCGTAATAGTATATAACGTTATACGTTATATCGTAATGCTAGATGACGTTGTACGTTATATCGTAATAGTATATAACGTTATACGTTATATCGTAATAGTATATAACGTTATACGTTATATCGTAATAGTATATAACGTTATACGTTATATCGTAATAGTATATAACGTAATACATCATAACATAATGCTACATAAAGTAATAAGATACATCGTAATAGTATATAACGTTATACGTTATATCGTAATACTATATAACGCTCTACGTTATATCGTAATGGTATATAACGTTATACGTTATATCGTAACACTATATAACGTTATAAGTTATATCGTAATAGTATATAACGTTATACGATGCATCGTAATAATGTATAACGTTACACGTTATATCGTAATAGTATATAACGTTATACGTTATATCGTAATACTATATAACGCTCTACGTTATATCGTAATGGTATATAACGTTATACGTTATATCGTAACACTATATAACGTTATAAGTTATATCGTAATAGTATATAACGTTATACGATGCATCGTAATAATGTATAACGTTACACGTTATATCGTAATAGTATATAACGTTATACGTTATATCGTAATGCTAGATAACGTTGTACGTTATATCGTAATAGTATATAACGTTATACGTTATATCGTAATAGTATATAACGTTATACGTTATATCGTAATAGTATATAACGTTATACGTTATATCGTAATGCTAGATAACGTTGTACGTTATATCGTAATAGTATATAACGTTATACGTTATATCGTAATAGTATATAACGTTATATGTTATATCGTAATAGTATATAACGTTATACGTTATATCGTAATAGTATATAACGTAATACGTCATAACATAATGCTACATAAAGTAATAAGATACATCGTAATAGTATATAACGTTATACGTTATATCGTAATACTATATAACGCTCTACGTTATATCGTAATGGTATATAACGTTATACGCTATATCGTAACACTATATAACGTTATAAGTTATATCGTAATAGTATATAACGTTATACGATGCATCGTAATAATGTATAACGTTACACGTTATATCGTAATAGTATATAACGTTATACGTTATATCGTAATGCTAGATAACGTTGTACGTTATATCGTAATAGTATATAACGTTATACGTTATATCGTAATAGTATATAACGTTATACGTTATATCGTAATGCTAGATAACGTTGTACGTTATGTCGTAATAGTATATAACGTTATACGTTATATCGTAATAGTATATAACGTTATACGTTATATCGTAATAGTATATAACGTTATACGTTATATCGTAATAGTATATAACGTAATACGTCATAACATAATGCTACATAAAGTAATAAGATACATCGTAATAGTATATAACGTTATACGTTATATTGTAATACTATATAACGCTCTACGTTATATCGTAATGGTATATAACGTTATACGTTATATCGTAACACTATATAACGTTATAAGTTATATCGTAATAGTATATAACGTTATACGATGCATCGTAATAATGTATAACGTTACACGTTATATCGTAATAGTATATAACGTTATACGTTATATCGTAATGCTAGATAACGTTGTACGTTATATCGTAATAGTATATAACGTTATACGTTATATCGTAATAGTATATAACGTTATACGATGCATCGTAATAATGTATAACGTTATACGTTATATCGTAACATGATATAACGTTATAAGTTATATCGTAATAGTATATAACGTTATACGATGCATCGTAATAATGTATAACGTTACACGTTACATCGTAATAGTATATAACGTTATACGTTATATCGTAATGATAGATAACGTTGTACGTTATATCGTAATAGTATATAACGTTATACGTTATATCGTAATGCTAGATAACGTTGTACGTTATATCGTAATAGTATATAACGTTATATGTTATATCGTAATAGTATATAACGTTATACGTTATATCGTAATAGTATATAACGTAATACGTCATAACATAATGCTACATAAAGTAATAAGATACATCGTAATAGTATATAACGTTATACGTTATATCGTAATACTATATAACGCTCTACGTTATATCGTAATGGTATATAACGTTATACGTTATATCGTAACACTATATAACGTTATAAGTTATATCGTAATAGTATATAACGTTATACGATGCATCGTAATAATGTATAACGTTACACGTTATATCGTAATAGTATATAACGTTATACGTTATATCGTAATACTATATAACGCTCTACGTTATATCGTAATGGTATATAACGTTATACGTTATATCGTAACACTATATAACGTTATAAGTTATATCGTAATAGTATATAACGTTATACGATGCATCGTAATAATGTATAACGTTACACGTTATATCGTAATAGTATATAACGTTATACGTTATATCGTAATGCTAGATAACGTTGTACGTTATATCGTAATAGTATATAACGTTATACGTTATATCGTAATAGTATATAACGTTATACGTTATATCGTAATAGTATATAACGTTATACGTTATATCGTACTGCTAGATAACGTTGTACGTTATATCGTAATAGCATATAACGTTATACGTTATATCGTAATAGTATATAACGTTATATGTTATATCGTAATAGTATATAACGTTATACGTTATATCGTAATAGTATATAACGTAATACGTCATAACATAATGCTACATAAAGTAATAAGATACATCGTAATAGTATATAACGTTATACGTTATATCGTAATACTATATAACGCTCTACGTTATATCGTAATGGTATATAACGTTATACGTTATATCGTAACACTATATAACGTTATAAGTTATATCGTAATAGTATATAACGTTACACGATGAATCGTAATAATGTATAACGTTACACGTTATATCGTAATAGTATATAACGTTATACGTTATATCGTAATGCTAGATAACGTTGTACGTTATATCGTAATAGTATATAACGTTATACGTTATATCGTAATAGTATATAACGTTATACGTTATATCGTAATAGTATATAACGTTATACGTTATATCGTAATGCTAGATAACGTTGTACGTTATATCGTAATAGTATATAACGTTATACGTTATATCGTAATAGTATATAACGTTATACGTTATATCGTAATAGTATATAACGTTATACGTTATATCGTAATAGTATATAACGTAATACGTCATAACATAATGCTACATAAAGTAATAAGATACATCGTAATAGTATATAACGTTATACGTTATATCGTAATACTATATAACGCTCTACGTTATATCGTAATGGTATATAACGTTATACGTTATATCGTAACACTATATAACGTTATAAGTTATATCGTAATAGTATATAACGTTATACGATGCATCGTAATAATGTATAACGTTACACGTTATATCGTAATAGTATATAACGTTATACGTTATATCGTAATGCTAGATAACGTTGTACGTTATATCGTAATAGTATATAACGTTATACGTTATATCGTAATAGTATATAACGTTATACGATGCATCGTAATAATGTATAACGTTATACGTTATATCGTAACATGATATAACGTTATAAGTTATATCGTAATAGTATATAACGTTATACGATGCATCGTAATAATGTATAACGTTACACGTTATATCGTAATAGTATATAACGTTATACGTTATATCGTAATGATAGATAACGTTGTACGTTATATCGTAATAGTATATAACGTTATACGTTATATCGTAATAGTATATAACGTTATACGTTATATCGTAATAGTATATAACGTTATACGTTATATCGTAATGCTAGATAACGTTGTACGTTATATCGTAATAGTATATAACGTTATACGTTATATCGTAATAGTATATAACGTTATACGTTATATCGTAATAGTATATAACGTTATACGTTATATCGTAATGCTAGATAACGTTGTACGTTATATCGTAATAGTATATAGCGTTATACGTTATATCGTAATAGTATATAACGTAATACGTTATAACATAATGCTACATAACGTTATAAGATATATCGTAATAGTATATAACGTTATACGTTATATCGTAATAGTATTTAACGTTATACGATGCATCGTAATAATATATAACGTTATACGTTATATCGTAATAGTATATAACGTAATACGTTATAACATAATGCTACATAACGTAATAAGATATATCGTAATAGTATATAACGTTATACGTTATATCCTCATACTATATAACGTTATACGTTATATCGTAATAGTATATAACGTTATACGTTATATCGTAATAGTATATAACGTAATACGTCATAACATAACAGTACATAAAGTAATAAGATACATCGTAATAGTATATAACGTTATACGTTATATTGTGATACTATATAACGCTCTACGTTATATCGTAATGGTATATAACGTTATACGTTATATCGTAATAGTATATAACGTTATACGTTATATCGTAATAGTATATAACGTAATACGTTATAACATAATGCTACATAACGTTATAAGATATATCGTAATAGTATATAACGTTATACGTTATATCGTAATAGTATTTAACGTTATACGATGCATCGTAATAATATATAACGTTATACGTTATATCGTAATGGTATATAACGTTATCCGTTATATCGTAATGCTAGATAACGTTGTACGTTATATCGTAATAGTATATAACGTTACACGTTATATCGTAATAGTATATAACGTTATACGATGCATCGTGATAATATATAACGTTATACGTTATATCGTAATAGTATATGACGTTATACGTTATATCGTAATAGTATATAACGTTATACGATGCATCGTAATAATATATAACGTTATACGTTATATCGTAACAGTATATAACGATATACGTTATATCGTAATAGTATATAACGTTATACGTTTTATCGTAATAGTATATAACGTTATACGTTATATCGTAATATTATATAACGTTATACGATGCACCGTAATAATATATAACGTTATACGTTATATCGTAATAGCATATAACGTAATACGTTATAACATAATGCTACATAACGTAATAAGATATATCGTAATAGTATATAACGTTATACGTTATATCCTCATACTATATAACGTTATACGTTATATCGTAATAGTATATAACGTTATACGTTATATCGTAATAGTATATAACGTAATACGTCATAACATAATAGTACATAAAGTAATAAGATACATCGTAATAGTATATAACGTTATACGTTATATCGTAATACTATATAACGCTCTACGTTATATCGTAATGGTATATAACGTTATACGTTATATCGTAACATGATATAACGTTATAAGTTATATCGTAATAGTATATAACGTTATACGATGCATCGTAATAATGTATAACGTTACACGTTATATCGTAATAGTATATAACGTTATACGTTATATCGTAATGCTAGATAACGTTGTACGTTATATCGTAATAGTATATAACGTTATACGTTATATCGTAATAGTATATAACGTTATACGTTATATCGTAATAGTATATAACTTTATACGTTATATCGTAATAGTATATAACGTTATACGTTATATCGTAATACTATATAACGTTATACGTTATATCGTAATAGTATATAACGTTATACGTTATATCGTAATAGTATATAACGTTATACGTTATATCGTAATAGTATATAACGTAATACGTCATAACATAATGCTACATAAAGTAATAAGATACATCGTAATAGTATATAACGTTATACGTTATATCGTAATACTATATAACGCTCTACGTTATATCGTAATGGTATATAACGTTATACGTTATATCGTAACACTATATAACGTTATAAGTTATATCGTAATAGTATGTAACGCTATACATTATATCGTAATAGTATATAACTTTATACGTTATATCGTAATGCTAGATAACGTTGTACGTTATATCGTAATAGTATATAGCGTTACACGTTATATCGTAATAGTATATAACGTTATACGATGCATCGTAATAATATATAACGTTATACGTTATATCGTAATAGTATATGACGTTATACGTTATATCGTAATAGTATATAACGTTGTACGTTATATCGTAATAGTATATAACGTTATACGTTATATCGTAATAGTATATAACGTTATACGTTATATCGTAATAGTATATAACGTTATACGTTATATCGTAATGCTAGATAACGTTGTACGTTATATCGTAATAGTATATAACGTTATACGTTATATCGTAATAGTATATAACGTTATATGTTATATCGTAATAGTATATAACGTTATACGTTATATCGTAATAGTATATAACGTAATACGTCATAACATAATGCTACATAAAGTAATAAGATACATCGTAATAGTATATAACGTTATACGTTATATCGTAATACTATATAACGCTCTACGTTATATCGTAATGGTATATAACGTTATACGTTATATCGTAACACTATATAACGTTATAAGTTATATCGTAATAGTATATAACGTTACACGATGAATCGTAATAATGTATAACGTTACACGTTATATCGTAATAGTATATAACGTTATACGTTATATCGTAATGCTAGATAACGTTGTACGTTATATCGTAATAGTATATAACGTTATACGTTATATCGTAATAGTATATAACGTTATACGTTATATCGTAATAGTATATAACGTTATACGTTATATCGTAATGCTAGATAACGTTGTACGTTATATCGTAATAGTATATAACGTTATACGTTATATCGTAATAGTATATAACGTTATACGTTATATCGTAATAGTATATAACGTTATACGTTATATCGTAATAGTATATAACGTAATACGTCATAACATAATGCTACATAAAGTAATAAGATACATCGTAATAGTATATAACGTTATACGTTATATCGTAATACTATATAACGCTCTACGTTATATCGTAATGGTATATAACGTTATACGTTATATCGTAACACTATATAACGTTATAAGTTATATCGTAATAGTATATAACGTTATACGATGCATCGTAATAATGTATAACGTTACACGTTATATCGTAATAGTATATAACGTTATACGTTATATCGTAATGCTAGATAACGTTGTACGTTATATCGTAATAGTATATAACGTTATACGTTATATCGTAATAGTATATAACGTTATACGATGCATCGTAATAATGTATAACGTTATACGTTATATCGTAACATGATATAACGTTATAAGTTATATCGTAATAGTATATAACGTTATACGATGCATCGTAATAATGTATAACGTTACACGTTATATCGTAATAGTATATAACGTTATACGTTATATCGTAATGATAGATAACGTTGTACGTTATATCGTAATAGTATATAACGTTATACGTTATATCGTAATAGTATATAACGTTATACGTTATATCGTAATAGTATATAACGTTATACGTTATATCGTAATGCTAGATAACGTTGTACGTTATATCGTAATAGTATATAACGTTATACGTTATATCGTAATAGTATATAACGTTATACGTTATATCGTAATAGTATATAACGTTATACGTTATATCGTAATGCTAGATAACGTTGTACGTTATATCGTAATAGTATATAGCGTTATACGTTATATCGTAATAGTATATAACGTAATACGTTATAACATAATGCTACATAACGTTATAAGATATATCGTAATAGTATATAACGTTATACGTTATATCGTAATAGTATTTAACGTTATACGATGCATCGTAATAATATATAACGTTATACGTTATATCGTAATAGTATATAACGTAATACGTTATAACATAATGCTACATAACGTAATAAGATATATCGTAATAGTATATAACGTTATACGTTATATCCTCATACTATATAACGTTATACGTTATATCGTAATAGTATATAACGTTATACGTTATATCGTAATAGTATATAACGTAATACGTCATAACATAACAGTACATAAAGTAATAAGATACATCGTAATAGTATATAACGTTATACGTTATATTGTGATACTATATAACGCTCTACGTTATATCGTAATGGTATATAACGTTATACGTTATATCGTAATAGTATATAACGTTATACGTTATATCGTAATAGTATATAACGTAATACGTTATAACATAATGCTACATAACGTTATAAGATATATCGTAATAGTATATAACGTTATACGTTATATCGTAATAGTATTTAACGTTATACGATGCATCGTAATAATATATAACGTTATACGTTATATCGTAATGGTATATAACGTTATCCGTTATATCGTAATGCTAGATAACGTTGTACGTTATATCGTAATAGTATATAACGTTACACGTTATATCGTAATAGTATATAACGTTATACGATGCATCGTGATAATATATAACGTTATACGTTATATCGTAATAGTATATGACGTTATACGTTATATCGTAATAGTATATAACGTTATACGATGCATCGTAATAATATATAACGTTATACGTTATATCGTAACAGTATATAACGATATACGTTATATCGTAATAGTATATAACGTTATACGTTTTATCGTAATAGTATATAACGTTATACGTTATATCGTAATATTATATAACGTTATACGATGCACCGTAATAATATATAACGTTATACGTTATATCGTAATAGCATATAACGTAATACGTTATAACATAATGCTACATAACGTAATAAGATATATCGTAATAGTATATAACGTTATACGTTATATCCTCATACTATATAACGTTATACGTTATATCGTAATAGTATATAACGTTATACGTTATATCGTAATAGTATATAACGTAATACGTCATAACATAATAGTACATAAAGTAATAAGATACATCGTAATAGTATATAACGTTATACGTTATATCGTAATACTATATAACGCTCTACGTTATATCGTAATGGTATATAACGTTATACGTTATATCGTAACATGATATAACGTTATAAGTTATATCGTAATAGTATATAACGTTATACGATGCATCGTAATAATGTATAACGTTACACGTTATATCGTAATAGTATATAACGTTATACGTTATATCGTAATGCTAGATAACGTTGTACGTTATATCGTAATAGTATATAACGTTATACGTTATATCGTAATAGTATATAACGTTATACGTTATATCGTAATAGTATATAACTTTATACGTTATATCGTAATAGTATATAACGTTATACGTTATATCGTAATACTAGATAACGTTGTACGTTATATCGTAATAGTATATAACGTTATACGTTATATCGTAATAGTATATAACGTTATACGTTATATCGTAATAGTATATAACGTAATACGTCATAACATAATGCTACATAAAGTAATAAGATACATCGTAATAGTATATAACGTTATACGTTATATCGTAATACTATATAACGCTCTACGTTATATCGTAATGGTATATAACGTTATACGTTATATCGTAACACTATATAACGTTATAAGTTATATCGTAATAGTATGTAACGCTATACATTATATCGTAATAGTATATAACTTTATACGTTATATCGTAATGCTAGATAACGTTGTACGTTATATCGTAATAGTATATAGCGTTACACGTTATATCGTAATAGTATATAACGTTATACGATGCATCGTAATAATATATAACGTTATACGTTATATCGTAATAGTATATGACGTTATACGTTATATCGTAATAGTATATAACGTTATACGATGCATCGTAATAATATATAACGTTATACGTTATATCGTAACAGTATATAACGATATACGTTATATCGTAATAGTATATAACGTTATACGTTTTATCGTAATAGTATATAACGTTATACGTTATATCGTAATAGTATATAACGTTATACGATGCATCGTAATAATATATAACGTTATACGTTATATCGTAATGGTATATAACGTTATCCGTTATATCGTCATAGTATGTAACGTTATACGTTATATCGTAATATTATATAACGTTATTCGATGCATCGTAATACTATATAACGTTATACGTTATATCGTAATAGTATATGACGTTATACGTTATATCGTAATAGTATGTAACGTTATACATTGTATCGTAATAGTATATAACGTTATACGTTATATCGTAATGCTAGATAACGTTGTACGTTATATCGTAATAGTATATAACGTTATACGTTATATCGTAATAGTATATAACGTAATACGTTATAACATAATGCTACATAACGTTATAAGATATATCGTAATAGTATATAACGTTATACGTTATATCGTAATAGTATTTAACGTTATACGATGCATCGTAATAATATATAACGTTATACGTTATATCGTAATGGTATATAACGTTATCCGTTATATCGTAATAGTATATAACGTTATACGTTATATCGTAATGCTAGATAACGTTGTACGTTATATCGTAATAGTATATAGCGTTATACGTTATATCGTAATAGTATATAACGTAATACGTTATAACATAATGCTACATAACGTTATAAGATATATCGTAATAGTATATAACGTTATACGTTATATCGTAATAGTATTTAACGTTATACGATGCATCGTAATAATATATAACGTTATACGTTATATCGTAATAGTATATAACGTAATACGTTATAACAGAATGCTACATAACGTAATAAGATATATCGTAATAGTATATAACGTTATACGTTATATCCTCATACTATATAACGTTATACGTTATATCGTAATAGTATATAACGTTATACGTTATATCGTAATAGTATATAACGTAATACGTCATAACATAATAGTACATAAAGTAATAAGATACATCGTAATAGTATATAACGTTATACGTTATATCGTAATACTATATAACGCTCTACGTTATATCGTAATGGTATATAACGTTATACGTTATATCGTAACATGATATAACGTTATAAGGTATATCGTAATAGTATATAACGTTATACGATGCATCGTAATAATGTATAACGTTACACGTTATATCGTAATAGTATATAACGTTATACGTTATATCGTAATAGTATATAACGTTATACGTTATATCGTAATAGTATATAACGTTATACGTTATATCGTAATAGTATATAACGTAATACGTCATAACATAATGCTACATAAAGTAATAAGATACATCGTAATAGTATATAACGTTATACGTTATATCGTAATACTATATAACGCTCTACGTTATATCGTAATGGTATATAACGTTATACGTTATATCGTAACACTATATAACGTTATAAGTTATATCGTAATAGTATATAACGCTATACGATGCATCGTAATAATGTATAACGTTACACGTTATATCGTAATAGTATATAACGTTATACGTTATATCGTAATGCTAGATAACGTTGTACGTTATATCGTAATAGTATATAACGTTATACGTTATATCGTAATAGTATATAACGTTATACGATGCATCGTAATAATGTATAACGTTATACGTTATATCGTAACATGATATAACGTTATAAGTTATATCGTAATAGTATATAACGTTATACGATGCATCGTAATAATGTATAACGTTACACGTTATATCGTAATAGTATATAACGTTATACGTTATATCGTAATGATAGATAACGTTGTACGTTATATCGTAATAGTATATAACGTTATACGTTATATCGTAATAGTATATAACGTTATACGTTATATCGTAATAGTATATAACGTTATACGTTATATCGTAATGCTAGATAACGTTGTACGTTATATCGTAATAGTATATAACGTTATACGTTATATCGTAATAGTATATAATGTTATACGTTATATCGTAATAGTATATAACGTTATACGTTATATCGTAATAGTATATAGCGTAATACGTCATAACATAATGCTACATAAAGTAATAAGATACATCGTAATAGTATATAACGTTATACGTTATATCGTAATACTATATAACGCTCTACGTTATATCGTAATGGTATATAACGTTATACGTTATATCGTAACACTATATAACGTTATAAGTTATATCGTAATAGTATATAACGTTATACGATGCATCGTAATAATGTATAACGTTACACGTTATATCGTAATAGTATATAACGTTATACGATGCATCGTAATAATATATAACGTTATACGTTATATCGTAATGGTATATAACGTTATCCGTTATATCGTCATAGTATGTAACGTTATACGTTATATCGCAATATTATATAACGTTATTCGATGCATCGTAATACTATATAACGTTATACGTTATATCGTAATAGTATATAACGTTATACGTTATATGGTAATAGTATATAACGTTATACGTTTTATCGTAATAGTATATAACGTTATACGTTATATCGTAATACTATATAACGCTCTACGTTATATCGTAATGGTATATAACGTTATACGTTATATCGTAACACTATATAACGTTATAAGTTATATCGTAATAGTATGTAACGCTATACATTATATCGTAATAGTATATAACGTTATACGTTATATCGTAATGCTAGATAACGTTGTACGTTATATCGTAATAGTATATAGCGTTATACGTTATATCGTAATAGTATATAACGTAATACGTTATAACATAATGCTACATAACGTTATAAGATATATCGTAATAGTATATAACGTTATACGTTATATCGTAATATTATTTAACGTTATACGATGCATCGTAATAATATATAACGTTATACGTTATATCGTAATAGTATATAACGTAATACGTTATAACATAATGCTACATAACGTAATAAGATATATCGTAATAGTATATAACGTTATACGTTATATCCTCATACTATATAACGTTATACGTTATATCGTAATAGTATATAACGTTATACGTTATATCGTAATAGTATATAACGTAATACGTCATAACATAATAGTACATAAAGTAATAAGATACATCGTAATAGTATATAACGTTATACGTTATATCGTAATACTATATAACGCTCTACGTTATATCGTAATGGTATATAACGTTATACGTTATATCGTAACATGATATAACGTTATAAGTTATATCGTAATAGTATATAACGTTATACGATGCATCGTAATAATGTATAACGTTACACGTTATATCGTAATAGTATATAACGTTATACGTTATATCGTAATGCTAGATAACGTTGTACGTTATATCGTAATAGTATATAACGTTATACGTTATATCGTAATACTAGATAACGTTGTACGTTATATCGTAATAGTATATAACGTTATACGTTATATCGTAATAGTATATAACGTAATACGTCATAACATAATGCTACATAAAGTAATAAGATACATCGTAATAGTATATAACGTTATACGTTATATCGTAATACTATATAACGCTCTACGTTATATCGTAATGGTATATAACGTTATACGTTATATCGTAACACTATATAACGTTATAAGTTATATCGTAATAGTATGTAACGCTATACATTATATCGTAATAGTATATAACGTTATACGTTATATCGTAATGCTAGATAACGTTGTACGTTATATCGTAATAGTATATAACGTTATACGTTATATCGTAATAGTATATAACGTAATACGTTATAACATAATGCTACATAACGTTATAAGATATATCGTAATAGTATATAACGTTATACGTTATATCGTAATAGTATTTAACGTTATACGATGCATCGTAATAATATATAACGTTATACGTTATATCGTAATGGTATATAACGTTATCCGTTATATCGTAATAGTATATAACGTTATACGTTATATCGTAATAGTATATAACGTAATACGTCATAACATAATGCTACATAAAGTAATAAGATATATCGTAATAGTATGTAACGTTATATGTTATATCGTAATAGTATATAACGTTATACGTTATATCGTAATAGTATATAACGTTATACGTTATATCGTAATAGTATATAACGTTATACGTTATATCGTAATGCTAGATAACGTTGTACGTTATATCGTAATAGTATATAACGTTACACGTTATATCGTAATAGTATATAACGTTATACGATGCATCGTGATAATATATAACGTTATACGTTATATCGTAATAGTATATGACGTTATACGTTATATCGTAATAGTATATAACGTTATACGATGCATCGTAATAGTATATAACGTTATACGTTATATCGTAACAGTATATAACGATATACGTTATATCGTAATAGTATATAACGTTATACGTTTTATCGTAATAGTATATAACGTTATACGTTATATCGTAATAGTATATAACGTTATACGATGCATCGTAATAATATATAACGTTATACGTTATATCGTAATAGTATATAACGTAATACGTTATAACATAATGCTACATAACGTAATAAGATATATCGTAATAGTATATAACGTTATACGTTATATCCTCATACTATATAACGTTATACGTTATATCGTAATAGTATATAACGTTATACGTTATATCGTAATAGTATATAACGTAATACGTCATAACATAATAGTACATAAAGTAATAAGATACATCGTAATAGTATATAACGTTATACGTTATATCGTAATACTATATAACGCTCTACGTTATATCGTAATGGTATATAACGTTATACGTTATATCGTAACATGATATAACGTTATAAGTTATATCGTAATAGTATATAACGTTATACGATGCATCGTAATAATGTATAACGTTACACGTTATATCGTAATAGTATATAACGTTATACGTTATATCGTAATGCTAGATAACGTTGTACGTTATATCGTAATAGTATATAACGTTATACGTTATATCGTAATAGTATATAACGTTATACGTTATATCGTAATACTAGATAACGTTGTACGTTATATCGTAATAGTATATAACGTTATACGTTATATCGTAATAGTATATAACGTTATACGTTATATCGTAATAGTATATAACGTAATACGTCATAACATAATGCTACATAAAGTAATAAGATACATCGTAATAGTATATAACGTTATACGTTATATCGTAATAGTATATAACGTTATACGATATATCGTAATAGTATATAACGTTATACGTTATATACTATTAGTGCTATACTATTATACTATTATACTATTATCGTACTACACGTTATATACTATTATCGTAGTGCTAGATAACGTTGCACGTTATATCGTAATAGTATATAACGTTATTCGTTATATCGTAATAGTATATAACGTTATACGTTATATCGTAATAGTATATAACGTTATACGTTATATCGTAATGCTAGATAACGTTATACGTTATATCGTAATATTATATAACGTTATACGATGCATCGTAATACTATATAACGTTATACGTTATATCGTAATAGTATATAACGTAATACGTTATAACATAATGCTACATAACGTAATAAGATATATCGTAATAGTATGTAACGTTATACGTTATATCGTAATAGTATATAACGTTATACGATGCATCGTAATAATATATAACGTTATACGTTATATCGTAATGGTATATAACGTTATCCGTTATATCGTAATAGTATATAACGTTATACGTTATATCGTGATAGTATATAACGTAATACGTCATAACATAATGCTACATAAAGTAATAAGATATATCGTAATAGTATGTAACGTTATATGTTATATCGTAATAGTATATAACGTTATACGTTATATCGTAATAGTATATAACGTTATACGTTATATCGTAATAGTATATAACGTTATACGTTATATCGTAATAGTATATAACTTTATACGTTATATCGTAATAGTATATAACGTTACACGTTATATCGTAACAGTATATAACGATATACGTTATATCGTAATAGTATATAACGTTATACGTTATATCGTAATAGTATATAACGTTATACGTTATATCGTAATAGTATATAACGTTATACGTTATATCGTAATAGTATATGACGTTATCCGTTATATCGTAATAGTATATAACGTTATACGATGCATCGTAATAATATATAACGTTATACGTTATATCGTAATAGTATATAACGTAATACGTTATAACATAATGCTACATAACGTAATAAGATATATCGTAATAGTATATAACGTTATACGTTATATCGTAATACTATATAACGTTATACGTTATATCGTAATAGTATATAACGTAATACGTTATAACATAATGCTACATAACGTAATAAGATATATCGTAATAGTATGTAACGTTATACGTTATATCGTAATAGTATATAACGTTATACGATGCATCGTAATAATATATAACGTTATACGTTATATCGTAATGGTATATAACGTTATCCGTTATATCGTAATAGTATATAACGTTATACGTTATATCGTGATAGTATATAACGTAATACGTCATAACATAATGCTACATGAAGTAATAAGATACATCGTAATAGTATATAACGTTATACGTTATATCGTAATACTATATAACGCTCTACGTTATATCGTAATGGTATATAACGTTATACGTTATATCGTAACACTATATAACGTTATAAGTTATATCGTAATAGTATATAACGTTATACGATGCATTGTAATAATGTATAACGTTACACGTTATATCGTAATAGTATATAACGTTATACGTTATATCGTAATGCTAGATAACGTTGTACGTTATATCGTAATAGTATATAACGTTATACGTTATATCGTAATAGTATATAACGTTATACGTTATATCGTAATAGTATATAACGTTATACGTTATATCGTAATGGTAGATAACGTTGTACGTTATATCGTAATAGTATATAACGTTATACGTTATATCGTAATAGTATATAACGTTATACGTTATATCGTAATAGTATATAACGTTATACGTTATATCGTAATGCTAGATAACGTTGTACGTTATATCGTAATAGTATATAACGTTATACGTTATATCGTAATAGTATATAACGTTATACGTTATATCGTAATAGTATATAACGTTATACGTTATATCGTAATAGTATATAACGTTATACGTTATATCGTAATGCTAGATAACGTTGTACGTTATATCGTAATAGTATATAACGTTACACGTTATATCGTAATAGTATATAACGTTATACGATGCATCGTAATAATGTATAACGTTACACGTTATATCGTAATAGTATATAACGTTATACGTTATATCGTAATGCTAGATAACGTTGTACGTTATATCGTAATGGTATATAACGTTATACGTTATATCGTAATAGTATATAACGTTATACGTTATATCGTAATAGTATATAGCGTTATACGTTATATCGTAATAGTATATAACGTTATACGTTATATCGTAATGCTAGATGACGTTGTACGTTATATCGTAATAGTATATAACGTTATACGTTATATCGTAATAGTATATAACGTTATACGTTATATCGTAATAGTATATAACGTTATACGTTATATCGTAATAGTATATAACGTAATACGTCATAACATAATGCTACATAAAGTAATAAGATACATCGTAATAGTATATAACGTTATACGTTATATCGTAATACTATATAACGCTCTACGTTATATCGTAATGGTATATAACGTTATACGTTATATCGTAACACTATATAACGTTATAAGTTATATCGTAATAGTGTATAACGTTATACGATGCATCGTAATAATGTATAACGTTACACGTTATATCGTAATAGTATATAACGTTATACGTTATATCGTAATACTATATAACGCTCTACGTTATATCGTAATGGTATATAACGTTATACGTTATATCGTACCACTATATAACGTTATAAGTTATATCGTAATAGTATATAACGTTATACGATGCATCGTAATAATGTATAACGTTACACGTTATATCGTAATAGTATATAACGTTATACGTTATATCGTAATGCTAGATAACGTTGTACGTTATATCGTAATAGTATATAACGTTATACGTTATATCGTAATAGTATATAACGTTATACGTTATATCGTAATAGTATATAACGTTATACGTTATATCGTAATGCTAGATAACGTTGTACGTTATATCGTAATAGTATATAACGTTATACGTTATATCGTAATAGTATATAACGTTATATGTTATATCGTAATAGTATATAACGTTATACGTTATATCGTAATAGTATATAACGTAATACGTCATAACATAATGCTACATAAAGTAATAAGATACATCGTAATAGTATATAACGTTATACGTTATATCGTAATACTATATAACGCTCTACGTTATATCGTAATGGTATATAACGTTATACGTTATATCGTAACACTATATAACGTTATAAGTTATATCGTAATAGTATATAACGTTATACGATGCATCGTAATAATGTATAACGTTACACGTTATATCGTAATAGTATATAACGTTATACGTTATATCGTAATGCTAGATAACGTTGTACGTTATATCGTAATAGGATATAACGTTATACGTTATATCGTAATAGTATATAACGTTATACGTTATATCGTAATAGTATATAACGTTATACGTTATATCGTAATGCTAGATAACGTTGTACGTCATGTCGTAATAGTATATAACGTTATACGTTATATCGTAATAGTATATAACGTTATACGTTATATCGTAATAGTATATAACGTTATACGTTATATCGTAATAGTATATAACGTAATACGTCATAACATAATGCTACATAAAGTAATAAGATACATCGTAATAGTATATAACGTTATACGTTATATCGTAATACTATATAACGCTCTACGTTATATCGTAATGGTATATAACGTTATACGTTATATCGTAACACTATATAACGTTATAAGTTATATCGTAATAGTATATAACGTTATACGATGCATCGTAATAATGTATAACGTTACACGTTATATCGTAATAGTATATAACGTTATACGTTATATCGTAATGCTAGATAACGTTGTACGTTATATCGTAATAGTATATAACGTTATACGATGCATCGTAATAATGTATAACGTTACACGTTATATCGTAATAGTATATAACGTTATACGTTATATCGTAACACTATATAACGTTATAAGTTATATCGTAATAGTATATAACGTTATACGATGCATCGTAATAATGTATAACGTTACACGTTATATCGTAATAGTATATAACGTTATACGTTATATCGTAATGCTAGATAACGTTGTACGTTATATCGTAATAGTATATAACGTTATACGTTATATCGTAATAGTATATAACGTTATACGTTATATCGTAATAGTATATAACGTTATACGTTATATCGTAATAGTATATAACGTAATACGTCATAACATAATGCTACATAAAGTAATAAGATACATCGTAATAGTATATAACGTTATACGTTATATCGTAATACTATATAACGCTCTACGTTATATCGTAATGGTATATAACGTTATACGTTATATCGTAACACTATATAACGTTATAAGTTATATCGTAATAGTATATAACGTTATACGATGCATCGTAATAATGTATAACGTTACACGTTATATCGTAATAGTATATAACGTTATACGTTATATCGTAATACTAGATAACGTTGTACGTTATATCGTAATAGTATATAACGTTATACGTTATATCGTAATAGTATATAACGTAATACGTCATAACATAATGCTACATAAAGTAATAAGATACATCGTAATAGTATATAACGTTATACGTTATATCGTAATACTATATAACGCTCTACGTTATATCGTAATGGTATATAACGTTATACGTTATATCGTAACACTATATAACGTTATAAGTTATATCGTAATAGTATGTAACGCTATACATTATATCGTAATAGTATATAACGTTATACGTTATATCGTAATGCTAGATAACGTTGTACGTTATATCGTAATAGTATATAACGTTATACGTTATATCGTAATAGTATATAACGTAATACGTTATAACATAATGCTACATAACGTTATAAGATATATCGTAATAGTATATAACGTTATACGTTATATCGTAATAGTATTTAACGTTATACGATGCATCGTAATAATATATAACGTTATACGTTATATCGTAATGGTATATAACGTTATCCGTTATATCGTAATAGTATATAACGTTATACGTTATATCGTAATAGTATATAACCTAATACGTCATAACATAATGCTACATAAAGTAATAAGATATATCGTAATAGTATGTAACGTTATATGTTATATCGTAATAGTATATAACGTTATACGTTATATCGTAATAGTATATAACGTTATACGTTATATCGTAATAGTATATAACGTTATACGTTATATCGTAATGCTAGATAACGTTGTACGTTATATCGTAATAGTATATAACGTTACACGTTATATCGTAATAGTATATAACGTTATACGATGCATCGTGATAATATATAACGTTATACGTTATATCGTAATAGTATATGACGTTATACGTTATATCGTAATAGTATATAACGTTATACGATGCATCGTAATAGTATATAACGTTATACGTTATATCGTACCACTATATAACGTTATAAGTTATATCGTAATAGTATATAACGTTATACGATGCATCGTAATAATGTATAACGTTACACGTTATATCGTAATAGTATATAACGTTATACGTTATATCGTAATGCTAGATAACGTTGTACGTTATATCGTAATAGTATATAACGTTATACGTTATATCGTAATAGTATATAACGTTATACGTTATATCGTAATAGTATATAACGTTATACGTTATATCGTAATGCTAGATAACGTTGTACGTTATATCGTAATAGTATATAACGTTATACGTTATATCGTAATAGTATATAACGTTATATGTTATATCGTAATAGTATATAACGTTATACGTTATATCGTAATAGTATATAACGTAATACGTCATAACATAATGCTACATAAAGTAATAAGATACATCGTAATAGTATATAACGTTATACGTTATATCGTAATACTATATAACGCTCTACGTTATATCGTAATGGTATATAACGTTATACGTTATATCGTAACACTATATAACGTTATAAGTTATATCGTAATAGTATATAACGTTATACGATGCATCGTAATAATGTATAACGTTACACGTTATATCGTAATAGTATATAACGTTATACGATGCATCGTAATAATATATAACGTTATACGTTATATCGTAATGGTATATAACGTTATCCGTTATATCGTCATAGTATGTAACGTTATACGTTATATCGCAATATTATATAACGTTATTCGATGCATCGTAATACTATATAACGTTATACGTTATATCGTAATAGTATATAACGTTATACGTTATATGGTAATAGTATATAACGTTATACGTTTTATCGTAATAGTATATAACGTTATACGTTATATCGTAATACTATATAACGCTCTACGTTATATCGTAATGGTATATAACGTTATACGTTATATCGTAACACTATATAACGTTATAAGTTATATCGTAATAGTATGTAACGCTATACATTATATCGTAATAGTATATAACGTTATACGTTATATCGTAATGCTAGATAACGTTGTACGTTATATCGTAATAGTATATAGCGTTATACGTTATATCGTAATAGTATATAACGTAATACGTTATAACATAATGCTACATAACGTTATAAGATATATCGTAATAGTATATAACGTTATACGTTATATCGTAATATTATTTAACGTTATACGATGCATCGTAATAATATATAACGTTATACGTTATATCGTAATAGTATATAACGTAATACGTTATAACATAATGCTACATAACGTAATAAGATATATCGTAATAGTATATAACGTTATACGTTATATCCTCATACTATATAACGTTATACGTTATATCGTAATAGTACATAACGTTATACGTTATATCGTAATAGTATATAACGTAATACGTCATAACATAATAGTACATAAAGTAATAAGATACATCGTAATAGTATATAACGTTATACGTTATATCGTAATACTATATAACGCTCTACGTTATATCGTAATGGTATATAACGTTATACGTTATATCGTAACATGATATAACGTTATAAGTTATATCGTAATAGTATATAACGTTATACGATGCATCGTAATAATGTATAACGTTACACGTTATATCGTAATAGTATATAACGTTATACGTTATATCGTAATGCTAGATAACGTTGTACGTTATATCGTAATAGTATATAACGTTATACGTTATATCGTAATACTAGATAACGTTGTACGTTATATCGTAATAGTATATAACGTTATACGTTATATCGTAATAGTATATAACGTAATACGTCATAACATAATGCTACATAAAGTAATAAGATACATCGTAATAGTATATAACGTTATACGTTATATCGTAATACTATATAACGCTCTACGTTATATCGTAATGGTATATAACGTTATACGTTATATCGTAACACTATATAACGTTATAAGTTATATCGTAATAGTATGTAACGCTATACATTATATCGTAATAGTATATAACGTTATACGTTATATCGTAATGCTAGATAACGTTGTACGTTATATCGTAATAGTATATAACGTTATACGTTATATCGTAATAGTATATAACGTAATACGTTATAACATAATGCTACATAACGTTATAAGATATATCGTAATAGTATATAACGTTATACGTTATATCGTAATAGTATTTAACGTTATACGATGCATCGTAATAATATATAACGTTATACGTTATATCGTAATGGTATATAACGTTATCCGTTATATCGTAATAGTATATAACGTTATACGTTATATCGTAATAGTATATAACGTAATACGTCATAACATAATGCTACATAAAGTAATAAGATATATCGTAATAGTATGTAACGTTATATGTTATATCGTAATAGTATATAACGTTATACGTTATATCGTAATAGTATATAACGTTATACGTTATATCGTAATAGTATATAACGTTATACGTTATATCGTAATGCTAGATAACGTTGTACGTTATATCGTAATAGTATATAACGTTACACGTTATATCGTAATAGTATATAACGTTATACGATGCATCGTGATAATATATAACGTTATACGTTATATCGTAATAGTATATGACGTTATACGTTATATCGTAATAGTATATAACGTTATACGATGCATCGTAATAGTATATAACGATATACGTTATATCGTAACAGTATATAACGATATACGTTATATCGTAATAGTATATAACGTTATACGTTTTATCGTAATAGTATATAACGTTATACGTTATATCGTAATAGTATATAACGTTATACGATGCATCGTAATAATATATAACGTTATACGTTATATCGTAATAGTATATAACGTAATACGTTATAACATAATGCTACATAACGTAATAAGATATATCGTAATAGTATATAACGTTATACGTTATATCCTCATACTATATAACGTTATACGTTATATCGTAATAGTATATAACGTTATACGTTATATCGTAATAGTATATAACGTAATACGTCATAACATAATAGTACATAAAGTAATAAGATACATCGTAATAGTATATAACGTTATACGTTATATCGTAATACTATATAACGCTCTACGTTATATCGTAATGGTATATAACGTTATACGTTATATCGTAACATGATATAACGTTATAAGTTATATCGTAATAGTATATAACGTTATACGATGCATCGTAATAATGTATAACGTTACACGTTATATCGTAATAGTATATAACGTTATACGTTATATCGTAATGCTAGATAACGTTGTACGTTATATCGTAATAGTATATAACGTTATACGTTATATCGTAATAGTATATAACGTTATACGTTATATCGTAATACTAGATAACGTTGTACGTTATATCGTAATAGTATATAACGTTATACGTTATATCGTAATAGTATATAACGTTATACGTTATATCGTAATAGTATATAACGTAATACGTCATAACATAATGCTACATAAAGTAATAAGATACATCGTAATAGTATATAACGTTATACGTTATATCGTAATAGTATATAACGTTATACGATATATCGTAATAGTATATAACGTTATACGTTATATACTATTAGTGCTATACTATTATACTATTATACTATTATCGTACTACACGTTATATACTATTATCGTAGTGCTAGATAACGTTGCACGTTATATCGTAATAGTATATAACGTTATTCGTTATATCGTAATAGTATATAACGTTATACGTTATATCGTAATAGTATATAACGTTATACGTTATATCGTAATGCTAGATAACGTTATACGTTATATCGTAATATTATATAACGTTATACGATGCATCGTAATACTATATAACGTTATACGTTATATCGTAATAGTATATAACGTAATACGTTATAACATAATGCTACATAACGTAATAAGATATATCGTAATAGTATGTAACGTTATACGTTATATCGTAATAGTATATAACGTTATACGATGCATCGTAATAATATATAACGTTATACGTTATATCGTAATGGTATATAACGTTATCCGTTATATCGTAATAGTATATAACGTTATACGTTATATCGTGATAGTATATAACGTAATACGTCATAACATAATGCTACATAAAGTAATAAGATATATCGTAATAGTATGTAACGTTATATGTTATATCGTAATAGTATATAACGTTATACGTTATATCGTAATAGTATATAACGTTATACGTTATATCGTAATAGTATATAACGTTATACGTTATATCGTAATAGTATATAACGTTATACGTTATATCGTAATAGTATATAACGTTACACGTTATATCGTAACAGTATATAACGATATACGTTATATCGTAATAGTATATAACGTTATACGTTTTATCGTAATAGTATATAACGTTATACGTTATATCGTAATAGTATATAACGTTATACGTTATATCGTAATAGTATATGACGTTATCCGTTATATCGTAATAGTATATAACGTTATACGATGCATCGTAATAATATATAACGTTATACGTTATATCGTAATAGTATATAACGTAATACGTTATAACATAATGCTACATAACGTAATAAGATATATCGTAATAGTATATAACGTTATACGTTATATCGTAATACTATATAACGTTATACGTTATATCGTAATAGTATATAACGTAATACGTTATAACATAATGCTACATAACGTAATAAGATATATCGTAATAGTATGTAACGTTATACGTTATATCGTAATAGTATATAACGTTATACGATGCATCGTAATAATATATAACGTTATACGTTATATCGTAATGGTATATAACGTTATCCGTTATATCGTAATAGTATATAACGTTATACGTTATATCGTGATAGTATATAACGTAATACGTCATAACATAATGCTACATGAAGTAATAAGATACATCGTAATAGTATATAACGTTATACGTTATATCGTAATACTATATAACGCTCTACGTTATATCGTAATGGTATATAACGTTATACGTTATATCGTAACACTATATAACGTTATAAGTTATATCGTAATAGTATATAACGTTATACGATGCATTGTAATAATGTATAACGTTACACGTTATATCGTAATAGTATATAACGTTATACGTTATATCGTAATGCTAGATAACGTTGTACGTTATATCGTAATAGTATATAACGTTATACGTTATATCGTAATAGTATATAACGTTATACGTTATATCGTAATAGTATATAACGTTATACGTTATATCGTAATGGTAGATAACGTTGTACGTTATATCGTAATAGTATATAACGTTATACGTTATATCGTAATAGTATATAACGTTATACGTTATATCGTAATAGTATATAACGTTATACGTTATATCGTAATGCTAGATAACGTTGTACGTTATATCGTAATAGTATATAACGTTATACGTTATATCGTAATAGTATATAACGTTATACGTTATATCGTAATAGTATATAACGTTATACGTTATATCGTAATAGTATATAACGTTATACGTTATATCGTAATGCTAGATAACGTTGTACGTTATATCGTAATAGTATATAACGTTACACGTTATATCGTAATAGTATATAACGTTATACGATGCATCGTAATAATGTATAACGTTACACGTTATATCGTAATAGTATATAACGTTATACGTTATATCGTAATGCTAGATAACGTTGTACGTTATATCGTAATGGTATATAACGTTATACGTTATATCGTAATAGTATATAACGTTATACGTTATATCGTAATAGTATATAGCGTTATACGTTATATCGTAATAGTATATAACGTTATACGTTATATCGTAATGCTAGATGACGTTGTACGTTATATCGTAATAGTATATAACGTTATACGTTATATCGTAATAGTATATAACGTTATACGTTATATCGTAATAGTATATAACGTTATACGTTATATCGTAATAGTATATAACGTAATACGTCATAACATAATGCTACATAAAGTAATAAGATACATCGTAATAGTATATAACGTTATACGTTATATCGTAATACTATATAACGCTCTACGTTATATCGTAATGGTATATAACGTTATACGTTATATCGTAACACTATATAACGTTATAAGTTATATCGTAATAGTGTATAACGTTATACGATGCATCGTAATAATGTATAACGTTACACGTTATATCGTAATAGTATATAACGTTATACGTTATATCGTAATACTATATAACGCTCTACGTTATATCGTAATGGTATATAACGTTATACGTTATATCGTACCACTATATAACGTTATAAGTTATATCGTAATAGTATATAACGTTATACGATGCATCGTAATAATGTATAACGTTACACGTTATATCGTAATAGTATATAACGTTATACGTTATATCGTAATGCTAGATAACGTTGTACGTTATATCGTAATAGTATATAACGTTATACGTTATATCGTAATAGTATATAACGTTATACGTTATATCGTAATAGTATATAACGTTATACGTTATATCGTAATGCTAGATAACGTTGTACGTTATATCGTAATAGTATATAACGTTATACGTTATATCGTAATAGTATATAACGTTATATGTTATATCGTAATAGTATATAACGTTATACGTTATATCGTAATAGTATATAACGTAATACGTCATAACATAATGCTACATAAAGTAATAAGATACATCGTAATAGTATATAACGTTATACGTTATATCGTAATACTATATAACGCTCTACGTTATATCGTAATGGTATATAACGTTATACGTTATATCGTAACACTATATAACGTTATAAGTTATATCGTAATAGTATATAACGTTATACGATGCATCGTAATAATGTATAACGTTACACGTTATATCGTAATAGTATATAACGTTATACGTTATATCGTAATGCTAGATAACGTTGTACGTTATATCGTAATAGGATATAACGTTATACGTTATATCGTAATAGTATATAACGTTATACGTTATATCGTAATAGTATATAACGTTATACGTTATATCGTAATGCTAGATAACGTTGTACGTCATGTCGTAATAGTATATAACGTTATACGTTATATCGTAATAGTATATAACGTTATACGTTATATCGTAATAGTATATAACGTTATACGTTATATCGTAATAGTATATAACGTAATACGTCATAACATAATGCTACATAAAGTAATAAGATACATCGTAATAGTATATAACGTTATACGTTATATCGTAATACTATATAACGCTCTACGTTATATCGTAATGGTATATAACGTTATACGTTATATCGTAACACTATATAACGTTATAAGTTATATCGTAATAGTATATAACGTTATACGATGCATCGTAATAATGTATAACGTTACACGTTATATCGTAATAGTATATAACGTTATACGTTATATCGTAATGCTAGATAACGTTGTACGTTATATCGTAATAGTATATAACGTTATACGATGCATCGTAATAATGTATAACGTTACACGTTATATCGTAATAGTATATAACGTTATACGTTATATCGTAACACTATATAACGTTATAAGTTATATCGTAATAGTATATAACGTTATACGATGCATCGTAATAATGTATAACGTTACACGTTATATCGTAATAGTATATAACGTTATACGTTATATCGTAATGCTAGATAACGTTGTACGTTATATCGTAATAGTATATAACGTTATACGTTATATCGTAATAGTATATAACGTTATACGTTATATCGTAATAGTATATAACGTAATACGTCATAACATAATGCTACATAAAGTAATAAGATACATCGTAATAGTATATAACGTTATACGTTATATCGTAATACTATATAACGCTCTACGTTATATCGTAATGGTATATAACGTTATACGTTATATCGTAACACTATATAACGTTATAAGTTATATCGTAATAGTATATAACGTTATACGATGCATCGTAATAATGTATAACGTTACACGTTATATCGTAATAGTATATAACGTTATACGTTATATCGTAATACTAGATAACGTTGTACGTTATATCGTAATAGTATATAACGTTATACGTTATATCGTAATAGTATATAACGTAATACGTCATAACATAATGCTACATAAAGTAATAAGATACATCGTAATAGTATATAACGTTATACGTTATATCGTAATACTATATAACGCTCTACGTTATATCGTAATGGTATATAACGTTATACGTTATATCGTAACACTATATAACGTTATAAGTTATATCGTAATAGTATGTAACGCTATACATTATATCGTAATAGTATATAACGTTATACGTTATATCGTAATGCTAGATAACGTTGTACGTTATATCGTAATAGTATATAACGTTATACGTTATATCGTAATAGTATATAACGTAATACGTTATAACATAATGCTACATAACGTTATAAGATATATCGTAATAGTATATAACGTTATACGTTATATCGTAATAGTATTTAACGTTATACGATGCATCGTAATAATATATAACGTTATACGTTATATCGTAATGGTATATAACGTTATCCGTTATATCGTAATAGTATATAACGTTATACGTTATATCGTAATAGTATATAACCTAATACGTCATAACATAATGCTACATAAAGTAATAAGATATATCGTAATAGTATGTAACGTTATATGTTATATCGTAATAGTATATAACGTTATACGTTATATCGTAATAGTATATAACGTTATACGTTATATCGTAATAGTATATAACGTTATACGTTATATCGTAATGCTAGATAACGTTGTACGTTATATCGTAATAGTATATAACGTTACACGTTATATCGTAATAGTATATAACGTTATACGATGCATCGTGATAATATATAACGTTATACGTTATATCGTAATAGTATATGACGTTATACGTTATATCGTAATAGTATATAACGTTATACGATGCATCGTAATAGTATATAACGTTATACGTTATATCGTACCACTATATAACGTTATAAGTTATATCGTAATAGTATATAACGTTATACGATGCATCGTAATAATGTATAACGTTACACGTTATATCGTAATAGTATATAACGTTATACGTTATATCGTAATGCTAGATAACGTTGTACGTTATATCGTAATAGTATATAACGTTATACGTTATATCGTAATAGTATATAACGTTATACGTTATATCGTAATAGTATATAACGTTATACGTTATATCGTAATGCTAGATAACGTTGTACGTTATATCGTAATAGTATATAACGTTATACGTTATATCGTAATAGTATATAACGTTATATGTTATATCGTAATAGTATATAACGTTATACGTTATATCGTAATAGTATATAACGTAATACGTCATAACATAATGCTACATAAAGTAATAAGATACATCGTAATAGTATATAACGTTATACGTTATATCGTAATACTATATAACGCTCTACGTTATATCGTAATGGTATATAACGTTATACGTTATATCGTAACACTATATAACGTTATAAGTTATATCGTAATAGTATATAACGTTATACGATGCATCGTAATAATGTATAACGTTACACGTTATATCGTAATAGTATATAACGTTATACGTTATATCGTAATGCTAGATAACGTTGTACGTTATATCGTAATAGGATATAACGTTATACGTTATATCGTAATAGTATATAACGTTATACGTTATATCGTAATGCTAGATAACGTTGTACGTTATATCGTAATAGTATATAACGTTATACGTTATATCGTAATAGTATATAACGTTATATGTTATATCGTAATAGTATATAACGTTATACGTTATATCGTAATAGTATATAACGTAATACGTCATAACATAATGCTACATAAAGTAATAAGATACATCGTAATAGTATATAACGTTATACGTTATATCGTAATACTATATAACGCTCTACGTTATATCGTAATGGTATATAACGTTATACGTTATATCGTAACACTATATAACGTTATAAGTTATATCGTAATAGTATATAACGTTATACGATGCATCGTAATAATGTATAACGTTACACGTTATATCGTAATAGTATATAACGTTATACGTTATATCGTAATGCTAGATAACGTTGTACGTTATATCGTAATAGGATATAACGTTATACGTTATATCGTAATAGTATATAACGTTATACGTTATATCGTAATAGTATATAACGTTATACGTTATATCGTAATGCTAGATAACGTTGTACGTCATGTCGTAATAGTATATAACGTTATACGTTATATCGTAATAGTATATAACGTTATACGTTATATCGTAATAGTATATAACGTTATACGTTATATCGTAATAGTATATAACGTAATACGTCATAACATAATGCTACATAAAGTAATAAGATACATCGTAATAGTATATAACGTTATACGTTATATCGTAATACTATATAACGCTCTACGTTATATCGTAATGGTATATAACGTTATACGTTATATCGTAACACTATATAACGTTATAAGTTATATCGTAATAGTATATAACGTTATACGATGCATCGTAATAATGTATAACGTTACACGTTATATCGTAATAGTATATAACATTATACGTTATATCGTAATGCTAGATAACGTTGTACGTTATATCGTAATAGTATATAACGTTATACGTTATATCGTAATAGTATATAACGTTATACGATGCATCGTAATAATGTATAACGTTATACGTTATATCGTAACATGATATAACGTTATAAGTTATATCGTAATAGTATATAACGTTATACGATGCATCGTAATAATGTATAACGTTACACGTTATATCGTAATAGTATATAACGTTATACGTTATATCGTAATGATAGATAACGTTGTACGTTATAT